>NC_044983.1:116940166-117035166 GCF_008728515.1 Papio anubis
TGAACCCAGGAGGCGGAGCTTGCAGTGAGCCGAGATTGCGCCACTGCACTCCAGCCTGGGCAACAGAGCAAGACTCTGTCTCAAAAAAAAAAAAAAAAAAAAAAAAAAATGCATAGGATTTCTACAATGGAAAATGGACTCTTGTGGGGTGGGAAAGAACAAAAGAAAAAAGAAATACCAGCAAAGACATGCAGGTCAGAAAGAAATAACTAATCCATTGAGACTGGAACATAAAACTCATATTCTATTAGTGCTGGGAAGAAGATTGGAAACACATTTTTCCCCTAGCCGGGGATAGGAAGCCCTTCTGTGTGTGCTGAAGGAAGTCTTGATTTCCCTCATCACATTATAGACACACTGCAAAAACCTCAGGCTTTGGAGAGAGAATGCCCAGGTTAAAATTATGGACTGACTTTTGTGCAACCTGGGTGAAAACACACATATACACACAAACAAACATATGCATACACACACACACACACACACACACACACACATACACACACAACCTCTCCAAGTCTTAGCTTTTAATAGATACAGTGGGGGATGATGCCATTTTGCACAGTTATTTTCATGGTTTAAAATAATAAAAATATTAATGCAACAACAGCTGCTATCTTTGAATAAGTACCAGGAATTGTGCTAAAGCCTTTGCATCCATATTTTATTTAACGTCCTCAATATCTATAGAATGAAGGGTGATTAGCCGGGCGCGGTGGCTCAAGCCTGTAATCCCAGCACTTTGGGAGGCCGAGGCGGGTGGATCACGAGGTCAGGAGATCGAGACCATCCTGGCTAACATGGTGAAACCCCGTCTCTACTAAAAATACAAAAAACTAGCCGGGCGTGGTGGCGGGCGCCTGTAGTCCCAGCTACTCGGAGGCTGAGGCGGGAGAATGGCGTGAACCCGGGAGGTGGAGCTTGCAGTGAGCCGAGATCGCGCCACTGCACTCCAGCCTGGGCGACAGAGCGAGCCTCCGTCTCAAAAAAAAAAAAAAAAAAAGAATGAAGGGTGATTATGACACCAGAACTACATGTAGATTCAGGGGCCACAAACAGACATAGCCAAGAAAAGCTATAAATTATGAAAAACAGGACAGACTGCTTTGAGTTTCCATAGAACATAGAAAGTGAAGCTTAAAGCAAATTTTAGCTAGATTTCTGAACAGGGGGAATTCCAACTTATATCTAAATTACAATAATTTTTGTGTTATATTCCTCACAGCATTTTTATTAGGCCAAAAAATAATTTACTGAACAGTAGAAGACTCCTCAGCTTCAAACCTATAATTGGTAAATTAATCAAAAAGTCAGTTAAAGAGAAGAACAATACATAAATATTTAATGTAACTATGTAATAATACATAAATATTCTTTTTTTTCCTTTTTTTTTTTTTTTGAGAAGGAGTCGCACTCTGTCACCCAGGCTGGAATGCAGTGGCCCAATCTGCAAGCTCCACCTCCTGGGTTCATGCCATTCTCCTGCCTCAGCCTCCCGAGTAGCTGGGACTACAGGCGCCCGCCACCACGCCCGGCTAATTTTTTGTATATTTTAGTAGAGACGGGGTTTCACCGGGTTAGCCAGGATGGTGTCGATCTCCTTACTTCAGGTGATCTGCCTGCTTTGCCTCCCAAAGTTCTGAGATTACAGGCATGAGCCACCATGCCTGGCCAACAATACATAAATATTCTAACTTAAGACTTGTGAAAGTACATTTATTGATCAAACATCTGAAGTAAGGCCAAGACATTTTTTAGTATGAGTCTACTGATTATAAATCTGTATCTCAGGTTTCTAAATCTAAATCTCTTTTATGAAAATCATACCCACAATGCATCTGTAATTTCCACATTTGCTTTCTTCAAGTCAGAGCAGAATCCGCGAAGACATTTGAGAAGCAACCTGAGTGCAGAGAGTATATACAGATTGTAACATCTTTTTTTTCCACATCTTTCTTGTCCATCTATATTCTATAGCAATTTTTATGTTGTAAGCCATTCACGTTTTTGCAAAGCACACTGCTTATTTTTTCTTAGAAACAATTCTTTTGTGCTCATATTTAATAGATTTGATTAATATTTAAGTGAATGACATAATGACTCTAAAATATAGTGACATAAACTGGTTTAGGTTACTCTTGATATGAATTCAACTCATCCAATGGGAATAGAAGTATTTGGACATACTAGAAAAGAGCCTGCTAATCATGAACTTTCAGGATACTGTGGGCTTCAGGCAGTATGGTCAAGAGAGGGAATGGATAGAATCATTTAATCTAGCAACTCTATTAAGAGGAGGTTGATTAGTATGTCCACTCTTTGTTAAGGTGTATTACTAGCTCTTACATTAATAATATGAGAGAATATACCATATTTCCTTAGATCATTCTTCTATGATACGAATACACTTTAACACATTTGAATTTATACAAATAAGAAAATGCCTAGTTTATGGCTGGGTGCAGTGGCTCATGCCTGTAATCTCAGCACTTTCGGAGGTCGAAGAGGGTGGATCACTTGAGGTCAAGAGTTGGAGACCAGCCTGGGCAATTGGTAAAACCCCATCTCTACTAAAAATACAAAAATTAGCTGGAGGTGGTGGCGGGCACTTGTAATCCCAGCTACTTGGGAGGCTGAGGCAGGAGAATCGCTTGAACCTGGCAGGTGGCGGTTCCAGTGAGCTGAGATCGTGCCACTGCACTCCACCGTGGGTGACAGAGTGGGATGTTCTCTCTGGGAAAAAAAAAAAAAAAGCCTAGTCATATCAAAATAATCATTTAGACTTTAACAGCAAATTTGAAAGAAGCAGCTGTTCAAAATAAGTGTCCATCCTGAAAATTTACCTGATATTAACCTTACTTTGGGCATTCATTTTTTTTGTGTTTCAATAGTGGCACAGCTCAGCCAATCAGAGAGATGGTTTGTTTTTATACCTCCCTTCATTTTTTATTTCAAATCCTCACTTGTGATGTTGCCCAATGCTGTGCAAAGAAACAAGGTTTTCTCTATTCAATTCAAAGGCCTGAAAGAGAGAGTCTTCCCAGTTCACCTCCTACCAGACGTGTCTTGAGGACAGCAGGCAAGTCTAACAGGGAAATATTAACACATGGCAGAGTACCACTAGACTCAGATATTTGGGAGAACTAGGAGTCAACCACCAAATCTGTTCTGTATTTATACACATTTACAGTCCACTCCAATAAGTCCTCAAATCTTTTACGTTTTCAGCAATGGAGTGATAGCCCTCATTCTCTAGATTGAGGAAAGGTCACACAAGAGATAAAACTTTCTGCTCCAACAATGAAGAATTTGTAGATGTTCAAGGTAGGAAATTTCTCAGTCCTCCAAAAAGTGACAGAGTAAAAGAACTCTGAACCTCAATATAATTTTTGGTTATTATTCCTCAAGAAATCTTTATAGCCAGGGTATGTTTAGTTTCTTGCCTCCCATGGGGAATTATGTCAATGAATTTGCATTCAAATATATTAGTTCCTTAGAATTATAACTTATAGATAAATAAAATGAGTGAGAAGTCAGAACTCCCTAAAATTGCTCATGGGCCATAGAGGGAAGCTTTTTGTTTAGTGTGAATAAGCTCTATTCATTCAGCTTTTGCAGAATTGGCCAACTTGTTTGCTAATGACTGATGTGTGTAAGAGCTGACATTACTTCTTCAACCTTTGCCCTACTTGAACATAAGTGAGAAGTATCTTTATTCCTGCCATATACATGTCCCATGAACCTGTCCACTGATCCTCAAATATGCCTTTGCATTTACCAGAAGAAAGAAGAAAACAAAGTAATATATAATCAAGTACTAACCAAGGCACTAGGCACCACGTAAGCTTTTTATATATAAAGTATTCTTTCTAGAATAAAGCATTACTAGTACCTGAACAACATATATTTTATAAAGTAAAATTTTACAGAGTATAAATAAATACTCTCAGTAAAAGAATGTAATATTTATTTAATTTAGCACAGTAACAAAGCTTTGAACTGTAAAGCTCTCCAGAGACAATAACTTTACTATTATTATTTTTTACTGTGAAGGAAAGACTTTAATATACTACTATCAAATTCCTATGTACTCAAACCAGGTATTTCATTGCTACCTTGGGCAAAATTTAAGAAAAAAAATACAATAGCTCTAAATTCTTTATAACCTTCAAGGACAGGAAACCAATATCTCTGAGAAGTGTGTTTATTTTAATACAATTGATTATTTCATCCTTCCTCCTCCCCCACAGTAAGCAAAGCAAATATTTTATCATTATTACTTTTGGTATATAAAACTGAATTCCAGGAAGGTAAAAAAGTCTGACCTGGAAATATTATATAGAAAAAGGTGAAATTAACAAACACATTACATTTTTTAGTTTTTCCTCATACGTATCATACCTTAACATCTATTTATCTGATAGCAGCATTGCTGGTTTTCAGTGAGTTTTTGTTTGTTTGTTTGTTTGCTTCCAGAGGAAATGCAGTATGGTGGTATGATCTTTGGAACAAATTAAGAAGATAACAACAAATAACAAGAGAAAAACATGTATTTTTTCAAGGACAATAAATAGATAAGTATATAATTATGAAAAAAATGCCTCAACTACGCTTTTTAAAATTTCTCAAGGTTTACAGTTTTGTTTTTCTTATTAAATTCTAATGCACTATCACTGCTATCTGTCCTGGGAATAACAGAGCCAATAGAGAGCTCTGTAGTGTATGTGATTATTTTACTAATGTACACATATTCTAGGTTATAATCAAGATGCTCACTAAATATTTTCTATCAAAGTTTTATAAGGAAACAATAACTTTTGAATGGCATAGAGGAAAGAAAGAAGGATTATTCAGTAAAATAGAGATTTTTCAGTATGAACAACAGGTGGAGAAACAATATGAGAAAAATCTCAGTGCTCCCCTTCCCCCTCCTGCTTATTTGTCATCTGAGTTATCTTCATACCATTCATGTTATGGTGGCACAAGAGAAACCAACAGAAAGTCTGACTAAGAATTGGATAATAAAACCACTAGCCATTTGTGCAATTTATAGTTCTGGTGTAAATGTAACTACAAAGAAACCAGTTGCTAGGGAGTTGCTAAAATAAATTAAGAAAGGGGTTCTAATGATTAACTCGAGTATCTACATTCATCCAAGGAGGTGAGAATACCCTTTGCTTGATGAGGAGCTAGCTGAAATGAGGGAACTGAAATGAGTGGTTTGAAAAGTAAATAAATAAGTAAAAGGAATATGTCTTCCAAAGGAGATGTAGGACTTGACCCTACAGAGAAATGGGAATGGTAGTTCAACCACATTGTTGCTTTTCCTTTTCTCATTGAGCATTCTTTCTTATGGTGCTGACAAGAAGTTCAACGCAGAACAAGAAAAACAAGCTGATGGAATGTAAATGTAAATAGGCAGTGAGACAGAACTTCCCAACTCATGGATGAAGCAGGAAGATTTGCTGGCTTAGAGGTTGCTGAAGGTTTTATAACCTGAAGACTAGGAGTTAAAGATATTCTTAAAGGTCTCCTTTTAATCAAATCAAGTGCAGTGCTATAGGAAAGATATTCCATAAAGCTTAAGTGTCAGTCTTATTACATTTTTCTCCAAATAATTTAACAAACAAACATTTATGAAACTCAGTTTAGTACTCTTCTAGGCACATTGGACACAGTAGTGAACAAAACTTCCTTTTTCATGTTTCATCCTGTGAGTGATAGAGAGACGATCCACAAGTAAATACATAATCAAAGGATGGCAGTAAGTGCCAGGAAGTAAAATAAAACATGGGAGTGGATTGGATGTGTAGAGATTAGAGTCAGAAGGTATATAATAGGAGGATTGTCATCATTTTTGATGTTTGGTGACAGCCTCCAAGCCCCATCAGTTCCCCTTCTTTTTCTGCTTCCCATATTTGGGTAAACTGATAAGAAAGTTGAGTTTCCCCTCCTTTGGCATGGCCTGCACAGCACTCAGGAGCCCTCACCCCAGCCTCACCTTCTAATCATGATAAAAGACAAGCCATTTCCCTTTCTCTGCTCTCTAAAGCCATTTTTGGACCTGCCTGAGAGCTTAAATATTTAAAAATATGTATTATAAAGATTCGGAGTAAAGAAAAAGAAGACACACGAAAATAAAAGATCAGAAAACTTGAAAATAGGTCAACAGAAATTAATAAGAAACAGTGGGATTTTTTTTTTTTATGAACAGAGCCTAAATGACCCAAGGAATAATATTAAGCTGAACACATGGAATTAGAATCTGAGGAAGTAAGCAGAAACTATTAGGAGAGAAAAATAAGTTCGAGGAAATAACAACCATAAATTATCCAAATTTGGTCAAAAATGTAAACCCACAAATCCAAGAAGTTCAGTGAACCCAAAGCAGAACATATTAAGAAAAACACAATAAGCCACACATTAAAAAAAAATGACATTAGGCCGGGCGCGGTGGCTCAAGCCTGTAATCCCAGCACTTTGGGAGGCCGAGGCGGGTGGATCACAAGGTCAGGAGATCGAGACTATCCTGGCTAACATGGTGAAACCCCGTCTCTACTAAAAATACAAAAAAAAAAAAAAATGACATTAAATACAGGAAACAATACTAAGGATAACAGCTAACATACAAGACACAACACAAACAAGGAAAAAATAAAATAATATCAAAGTGCTGAAAGAAAAATAAGGTAATCTAAAATTCTTTATCTAGTGAAAATGTCCTTTTAAAATAAGGCGAAATAAAAATATTTTCAGATAAATGATAGCTGAGAGAATTATCACAAATTGACCCCACTATGACAAATGCTAATGGATGTTCTTAGCTAAATAAAACTGATACATAGGCAAAGGAATATCTGATTGACATGAAGGAATTGAGAAAAAAGCAATACAAGTATTTGGATAATATATTTATTCCTTAATTTAAAAGAAAGACAGTTGACAGTTTAAGTATATGAAAATTAGACCAAAGATTTAAACTGACACTCCTTCAAAGGCACACACAAATGGCCAGTTGAACATATGAAAAATGTTCATTATTATCATTTAGAGAAATGCATATTAAAGCCATAATGCAATATCATGAGATAGGTACTCAAGTGGCTCAAATTATAAAGCCTGACAATTTCAAGTGTTGGCAAGTTTTTGGGTAACTGAACATTCACATACACTAGTGATAATGAAAAATTGTTTGACAGGTTTGATAAAGTCTTTGATGTTTTCTGATAAAGTTAACGGCCCAAAATTTCTACTCTTAAGTATTTGACTGAAAGAAAAGAAAATATATGACCACAAGAAGACTTGTACATAAATGTATGGTAAGACTATATTTACATTTGTCCCAAATAGAATCAAGTCAAAGTTTATCAAAGATAATGAATATACAAATTGTCATGTAGTTACCACAATGAAGCACTTACTCAGCAATGAAAGGAACATACTACTGATACACACAAAAACAAGGATTTTGAAAACAGCATGCTGAGCAAGAGGAGTCAGAAATGAAGCATACTATGTATGAATTTATTTCTATGAAGTTTAAGAGCAGGCAAAAATAAACTATGGTGAAATAAAAATCAGAAGAGTGGTGGAGCCTTATGGTAGAGGGAAAACTGACCGGAAATGTGTGTGAAGAAACTTTCTGAGAAAAGATAAATGTTCTAAATTTTTCACATTTGTTTTTATTGTGTAACAAACCATTACAAAACCTCATAACTTAAAGCAACATTCACTTTATTTAACATACGCTTTTGTTGGTAAGCTGGGTAGTTTTTCTCCTCTGGACAAGCCCAGTTGACCTTATGTATCTCTCATACATCTGTGGTCATCTGGAGGCTGGATGATCTGTGATCTAGAATGGCCCTTGTCATATATCTGGCCATGGGTGGGCTCTGAACTGGATTACCCTGGTCCTCCTCCATATGACTTCTCAGCCTCCAGCAGTCTAGCTCAGCCTCATTCACTTATGAGTTTCAGGATTCCACATAGAACATGTTCCAATGCCCATGCGTTTTTCTTTTTCTTTTTGAGACGGAGTTTCACTCTTGTTGCCTAGGCTGGAATTCAATGGCGCAATCTCGGCTCACTGCAACCTCTGCCCACTGGGTTCAAGCACTTCTTCTGCCTCAGCCTCCCGAACAGCTGGGATTACAGGCACCTGCCAACATGCCCAGCTAATTTTTTTGTATTTTTAGTAGAGATAGGGTTTCACTATGTTGGCCAGGCTGGTCTCACATGCCAGACCTCAGGTGATCCACCCGCCTTGGCCTCCCAAAGTGATGGGATTATAGGCATGAGCCACCATGCCCGGCCGCCCATGCATTTTTCAAATATTTACTTGCATCATGTATGTACGTGTCCTATTGCCAAAGCAAAATATATGAACAAGCTTAGGATTCAATAGTGAAAAAATACATTCTACCTTTTCAATCAGTAAGCTGCAATATAAAGGGACAGAAAGAATTTGCAGCCCTTCAAACATTCAATCTATTCCGATCTTAATTAAGATGTTATCTATGTGACAGTGTACACATTGTCCAAATGGATATTCAAAGTTAGTGCATTTTACTGTATATAAGCGAATGTTAAATATAAAAAAAGAAATATATATGTGCCTTGAGGTACAAGTACCAATACAGTGTGATTTGATATTTGGCTTGTCATTTTGCATTTTTTATAGAAAGAAGTAGATAAAGACGACTCAATGGATTTAAATAATAAAGATGATTTATTGGCTTTTAAATGAAAAGACCATTTGTAGTTGCAGCATGGTTTGATCAATTCTCTAGCTCTACTGTTCTGCAATTCTCTCTTCTTGGCTTTTCTTCTTATGTCTTAGTAGGTGTTTTTCCCAGATTGGCATTTTTCATAATGGCAAAATGGCTACAATTATCTTCGGTCTTACCTCTGCACATTATGCAGAGAAAGATGTAAATTATCTTCCATTGACTAACAAACAAAAGCATGAGTTTCACTATGATTGGACCTAAATTAGATCCTAAACCTAGACAATCACTGAAATAGGCCTGGGTTACATGCTCATCTTTGAGCCAACCAGGATTGCAAGGAGGGGACGTCATGTCAACCTCTCCTACTTTTAGAAGTAGGTTGGCTAATCCTGCCCTAATCTCACGGCAGCTACAGAGTGTATAAAGGGTGTAGTAGATGCTGTGGAGGCAACCAAATTTCACAAAGCAGATGAATTTGGAGGAGTATGATAAGTAAGAAAAAATAATTGAAGTTGAGTAATCAAGTGGAAAAGAAAGAAAAAAGGATTTTTTGGAATTGGGTACAGTACTCAGAAAATGCTGATGGATTTACTTTACCTTTAGTTTCAATAAAATGATTTAATAGGGAAAACATAAAATATTGGCATGGTATGAGCTGTTATTTTTATGTGTATTTTTTGACACCTACGTAAAAGTCCCTTGTTGAGGCTGTCTTCATCCCATTACACCTGCCATGCACCTGTTTGTTTCACTGTTACTATAGAGCTGCTCTGAGGAGAGCATCTGGACTTTGGATTATACTCACATTGGGACACTAACCTGGTTTATTCTCAACCTGTAGATTTTACATCTGTACATTTTACAAAGACCACTGCTGTGATGGAATGATCCTGAGACCTGGAAAACCAGGATATGATTTTGGAATCTGCCTAGGGGAAAGACAATGTTCTCCTCTCAAATATTTATTTTTATCTTGTGACCCTTTGTGAGAGAAAATATGAGTCAGGCAGTGTGTTTTGAGACTCCCACATTCTCTGGTATATGTCTGAACCTCACCCAGTCGAAAATCACCTCTTTGACTTAACATTTGCCACCTGGGAATTGCAAGTGCCTATGAAAGAAGAAATGATACATTAAGCCTTAGCAGTCATTTCTACTTCAGTGTGAATGAGCTTAAAGGATTCGGATATGTACGATAGGAGGGATATGGGAGGAAGCTGAGAGTATGAGGACAATGAGAAATCCTGAGCACTTTCAGAGAAGGAGGACCACTAAGGGGGATGTCCCTGAGAGTAAAGCTGTAGTAGCAAAGATAAACAACTTATCTCAGAATTTTTTTTTTTTTTTTTTTAGATGGAGTCTCACTCTATTGCCCAGGCTGGAGTACAGTGGTATGATCTTGGCTCACTTCCATTTCCACCTCCCAGGTTCCAGTGATTCTCCTGCCTCAGCCTCCTGAGTAGCTGGAATTACAGGCATGCCCCACCACACCTGGCTAGTTTTTGTATTTTTAGTAGAGATGAGGTTTCACCATGTTGCCCAGGCCAGTCTTGGACTCCTGACCTCAAGTGATCTGCACTCCTCGGCCTCCCAAAGTGCTGTGATTACAGGGAAAGCCACCATGCCCAGCCAATCTTAGCATTTTTAATGTGTAGAAGAGTTTGTATAAAGCATCACTGTTACATTGTCTTAGGAAAAGGAGACATCACAGAGGAGGGCAGCTGTTCTCTGTCTAGAGCCCTAGACAGAGGCCTTGAATGTGTACTCTGACATTGTCTATGTGAACCGAAGGCAACTTGTTCAATCTCTTTGGGCTTCCATTTTCCCATTTGAAAATTGGAGATAATAACACCTATCTAACAACGTAATTGTGACAATTAAAATGCAATGTATATGAATAAGCATATGTAAAGCTAGTCTAATATTAGTCACACTCAAGCAACCATTGTCACAGTGGGTGGGGAGAAAGTGAACAAAATGCTAAAAATCAGAAAGAAGTGTTTTCTTGTAACCAAAAATCTTTTAAAAGAGAAAAGTTTAAAGAATTTACTAGGCATCTACTTTTATGCCCAATGACATGACATAACCTGCTTATATCATGGTAAGAAGTATAGGGAATCAGGCAAGGCTACATGGAGGAAATGGACCCCAGTTGCTGCTGAAAGGATGGTTCGATACAGAGGAATCTCAGTAGAGAAATGTAGTGATGTGTCCTTAGTATTGCAGAGACAGTAGAGCTGGATAGTAGATTGATCTGCTGGCAGAAACAACTAGTCCACCAAGGTCTTCATTTGTTTGCCAGAATAGCACCTGGCATTTTAGAAACACAGCCAGTGTGGCAACTGGGTTGATGTGTACAAAGTGAGCCAGATGTGACTCACTGATTCTATATAAGCCATGGGCTTTGAGGTCATAACTACTGCAGAACAAAGTGTAATCATAGTATCCAAGGGAGAAATACCAGGAGAGTCTAGTCATTTAGAGCTGAAAGACGCGGCCGTCATTTAAGGTATGATTCTCCTTTCCCGGAGGAAGAGCGCAAGTCCTGAGCGGGCATAGCTACTCATGACTGTGCAGATTATGTAGCCGCAGATCTAGGAGAGCAGCCATTCCCAGGCTAGGTACTGCCCTAATCAGGACTTCCTGTAAAGTTGGAGTTTCAAAGGAAAGTTTCGCCATAAACAAAAGTATTTTTTTTTTCTTCTGGTAATGAAGGTCTTGGCATTGTCTGGGTTTTAATTTTCTCCTCAGTAAAATGAAGACGTTGAACTACAATGTCACTATAAACACTCTCCTTCACTTCCTCATCACATTTTAATTATTTTTCATGTTCTTCTGAGCATTTTCTCCCAAATTGATTGTTGAACATTATTAAGACAGTCCTTGATCAGTGAAAATATGAGAAACAAATAATTAGAAAAATGAGAGAAATAGAAAAAAATGAGGACGTATAATTAGCAGAGCGTACGGTCTCATGCATAGCGACTTTGATGTCACACGGAGAAAACCCTAAAGTCTCTTGTGAAAAAAAGTTCCAAGTAGATAAAGCTATCTTCCTATAAAGCAAGGGACTGGCTAAAGTGGCATATCACCTTGAAAGTGTTCACAGGAAGAAAAGAATGTGAATATAAAATCGATATTATCAAACTGGTTGGACCACAGGACTCAGATCCTTGAATGTAGCTCTTCACTTGATAATATCTTTGTCTTCTTTCACTGCACGAAATAGTTAATGTCTGTCAGGTGCTTTCAACTCTTCAGAAGAAAAGCACTTAACTAGGAGGTGTCACTTTGAGTTGTGAGCTTTGACCTCCAAATCCAGGGAGGCTGGTTTTAAACTGAGGGAACTGGAAACTCGTTTGTTTCGCTTCACTGTTTCTTTCTAGTCATCTGATTTGCTGCTAATCTTGATAGTTCACAGCTGAAGGCAAATCTTTCTTATTTTTTCTCATATCTCGAAAGATAGCTCTCTTTGTGTTAAATGAAGGTACTTCGATTATCTAAAGATTTTAGAGAGAAAAACAAACCACAACTCATCATGTGTTCCGTGGATCTTGCTCTCTTAGCTCCCTACTGTTGCTGTGCTGTATTTGAAGTCATTTGCTTTCCCAGAAACTTCACTCTTATCTGAGATCTTGATCTTAACCAAACACCCTTACAAGAAACCAGGCAGCCTGATGTTTGATACCATTAGCCTCCGACCTCTGAAGAACTTCCTCAGAAGGGAGCCAATTATTCAACAACGTTTACAAAATTTGGTCACCCAGAGAGAACATGAAACCAAAAGAATAGGAGTAGGTTTTATGAACTTTGAAAAAGCAAAACATTTTCTATTCATTAGGGCTATGAAGAAAAAAGAGAAACAAAATGGAAGAAGTCTTTTGAAAAGTCATGCTATTATAAATTAAACATATTCTCACATCCACTCAACTCATCCAGATCCAACATCCCAACGTGTCTTCTTCAAGGTCTTAAAAAGCAGGAGATACAATAATATTTTGAAACAGATAATTTTTAAAAGTGTATACTAATACCTCTTCCTAATATAAAGTTTGCATTATGAGACTAAGCGCAAAGAATTATCTGTAACCATAAATATTCAGTTGATTTCAGATAATGAAAAGACATTAGGAAAAGTCATTGAGATTTCTCCATAGCAAATAGATGGCAGGGCAACCTTGTGGTTAGAAAATTTGTTTAGACAAAATATAACTCCCTTATTGCATTTTTTGTTCAGAAAGCTTAAAGATGTTTTTAAAGTTATAACAATCAAAACTTGACAGATATAAATGCTCAAATTTATAAAGCTAAGTAAGCAAGGTGGATAAAATGAACTCATTGGTCCATTGTCAGGATTTTTTTTGAGGAAGATTTTATAAGCCGATATGAGATGCAGAAAATAGAATTAACTGCAGCTAAAATCTCAGACAGTAAAATATGGAATTAAGTGGTAATTATCACTCCACACAGTAATTATCCCAACTGGAACAAGCTGAAAATTGACTCAACCAATTTTATCTTGTTCGGAGGTTGAGCTCATTAATTTCCTACCATTCTGTTGCCAAATGATAAAGAAAAATCCAAAACTGAACTAAAAGTTTTGAGCAACAGTGATAAAACATTTACTTTTTTTGTAATTCATTTTCTTATTCTAATAAATTCCTTCGAAAAAAACATTTTTTGTTAAAAATCAAAATATAATAAGGTGCAGATGATTGATAGAGTACTGTTCCAGCAGCCACATGTCACACACAGTGTTGGTATCCTTTGCCATCTAGGTTACGTCATTTTTCATTAGAAAGATACTCTATGAAGAAAGAGGAAGACTAGAATATTTTAGAAGAATGTATTCATTACAAGTCTCAAAAAGCAAACTTAGCCATAGACCTGGATAAAAGATTGGCTTCTATAAAGGATAAGAATGTGTAACACTAAGTAAATTAATGCACAGCCAATAAGTATTAAGCATCTAATAATAAAGAAATTGATAATCTAGTAGAAACCATACATGTTAACAGTTAATAGAGCATAGTAAGTGCTATGCTACTGACTTGAAGAAAGTACTGTGAGCACAGAAAAAGCAGAATTTGTTCTAGTTGAGAAATTCCACAAATGCATTTTCCACAGAATAGTGGTCCATTTTAATAACTATATCCTTTGACTTTAAAAGGTGTTTTAGAGTTCAAAAATGTAAACTACTATTAATTGAGAAGTCGCTATTTGCAAAAAAGTGCAACCTGTTCATAGCCTATCTCATAAAATTTACATGATGACTATGAAAGGTAGGCTTTATTTTCCACATTTTAGAGTTCATTTTAAGAAACTCAGAGATAAGACCGAAGTCACAAAGGTACTAAGAAGTAGTATTGGATATGTGATTCCAGATCTACTTGATCTTCGAATCAAATTTTCTGCCCTCTTCACCTAACTTTCTATTTAAACACAAACTCACTCATAAATAAACTTAAATGACAGTGAAATAGAGAAGGATTGGAGTAAGGGATAAAGGAGAAAAGGGGACTTAAAGAAAATTGTGAAGGCACCTATAATAAAGTTTGTAACTTTCTAATTTTTCAGAGTGGCCTCTTCAACACAATTTTTAAGGGCAAATGTATCTATATGGTAAGACAAATTCCATGGTACAGAATACTCAATATAGTGAACAGAAACCTCTGCTGAGCAAATGATATTTCCTTTTCTGCCAGATAGCTCTCAAGCCAAACACTGGAAAGGCACTGTCTGCCCTCCAAGCCTTTCTTCCATTAACAGAAATGGACTCCAAGAGAAATCTTTCTCTTATGGTTCTCAATTAAGTAAGGGGTGAAATTTGGGGAGCAACTGTCCCTAAGACACAACAAGTCATGCAGAATCAAAGCATTTCTTTGGAGGTAACAGAAATGGCTGCTTCAAGGAAGGCTCAATCAGGGGTCACAGAATGTGCAGTGGAGACAAATGAAGTGGTGGCTCCAGGGGTGATATGTAAGGGGGCAGACAGAATTCATATGTATACATTAATACATTAAACAAATCTCACTAACAATATCTTCATCATTGGCAAAACAATTATAATGGGATGGTTCCCTCCTCCCATCTGTACATGACTTGAAATATACTTTTGTGATATAATTTTCCCTTTCAAATACAGTTAACTCCATCTCAATCAAACCATTGTTTTAGGGAAGAAAGAATACAGGAAAAGAGGAAATCTATTTTTCCTGTTGATTTTTGTTTTCTCCTATAAAACGGGGCTATTAATAATCCCATAAATGCTTAAATGAGATGATCTACATTAAATGCTAGACACATGAGTGGCATATAAACAGGTCTTCACAGATAGAGGTAGCAATTGTTGGAATTGCTTTTATTGTAATTGCTAGGATTAGCATGATATTTTGAAATAATTACATCATAATTAGCACCTAGAAATTTAGTTAATATAATTTCTTCAAATGTAGATTACTCTTTCCTTTTGCTCTGGTTCCTACCCCTTTGTTTTGAAAATGTATTTCTGAAACTATTTTTCTATTGAAAGTTGTTTTTCGGGCCGGGCGCGGTGGCTCAAGCCTGTAATCCCAGCACTTTGGGAGGCCGAGACGGGCGGATCACGAGGTCAGGAGATCGAGACCATCCTGGCTAACATGGTGAAACCCCGTCTCTACTAAAAATACAAAAAAAATTAGCCGGGCGAGGTGGCGGGCGCCTGTACTCCCAGCTACTCGGGAGGCTGAGGCAGGAGAATGGCGTGAACCTGGAAGGCGGGGCTTGCAGTGAGCTGAGATCCGGCCACTGCACTCCAGCCTGGGCAACAGAGCCAGACTCCGTCTCAAAAAAAAAAAAAAAAAAAAAAAGAAACAGATCCTCGGCTGGGCACGGTGGCTCACGCCTGTAATCCCAGCACTTTGGGAGGCCGAGGTGGGCGGATCATGAGGTCAGGAGACCGAGATCAGCCTGGCTAACACAGTGAAACCCTGTCTCTACTTAAAAAATAAATAAATAAAATAAAATAAAATAAAATAAAATAAAATAAAATAAAAAAAGAAAGTTGTTTTTCAAACACATTCTAAATTATCTGTAATATGTGCATCTTTTTCTATCTAGTCCCTTCTCATATTTTATCTTTTAACAAATCCTTCAGCTCCTTCCCTGCCATGAAACCCTGTTTTTCCCTACTTTCTTCTCCATTTTCCCACGTTGGTTTCCGCAGTCACATCAGCACCTTTGACCACTGACAGCTAGCTAATCACTGTCCATTTCTCTGCTGACGGCCAACTGGCCTTGGGGGAACATTATGTCACAGTGACATTGAGTTCTTTAGATGTTAACAAATCAATCTGGAAACTCAAATCCTAAATTGAAAACATATTTCAGCAGAAATGAGATGCAGGCTTTCCCGTACATGTAAGGCTTGTTGGAACCATACAAGGTAATGTCACTGTAGAGAAGAGAAAAAAACAGAAAAAAGGAGTCTTGCTCCCCAAAGCCATGCCCAAATTCTTCCTTTTGGAGGCTTTCCCAATTGCTTACTTTTCTCCTTTTTCTTAGTCTAAGCAGTTTTAGCCTAGATAATTTTGGAACAAAGGAATAATGAGGAAAGCTGGTGGGATATGAGAACATGTCTCATTGATATATGGACAGAAAAACCCATATTTACATGGAGCACAGAACACTTCTTCCATATCCTGGCCCCAACACATACACACCACAATCAGAACTGTTCATGACTTTTTCTGGGATGGCCCCCTTAGAAATAGTGTGCTTTCCAAAGAGTCAATACTTGCCATAAGAACTGAAAAGTGCAAGTTGTTGTTTCTTCTCCCATTCCCTTAGAATTTAGACTTATGGAATCCTTCATCTGCGGGGAGAGTTATGTGCTGGACCAGCTTCCCTTCTTGTAGATGTTTTATTCTGAATCCCTCTACTTGTATTGGCATTTGCTATTTTCAGCTTCCCCTTATCATAAATTTTCAGAACAAGGAAAAAATATAATTACCAAAAATAAGCCAGGTTTCAAATTAGTAATTGAAATAACAACTAGGAGAAAGTTCATCTCCTCCACTGAGCCTCCTTGTTTCATTCATTAGAAATTAATTTCTGACTTGTTTAGCACATAGTTTTCCTATACTCACTATATCATCTACCATAATTCTCATCAAAAAACAGGCCTGTTGTAAGGATAATGACTTCTAGCAACAAAAATGGTAATAATAGCTGTTTCTATGTTCAAGGAATTTTTCTTAATGTTTATATTAGGATAATGTCAGCTGCTGTTAAGAAAGGGTCCCTAAAATTCAGTAATTCAAGCAAAATAAGCTATTTCTCACACATGCAAGAATCCAATATTCCCCTCCTTGAGGTCATTTAAGGACCAATGATCACAACTGTGATATCATGTTTAGGACAATGCCTCTGTGTTTGCTGTCACCAACATCATGTGCTTCATCAGGAAGCAAAGAAAAACAGTAAGTCCAAAATCAAAACGTTTTTCTTCAGCAGGAGAGGAAGAACACAGCTACAGTTCTATTACTTAAGTAAAGGAGAGCATGGATTTTAGTAAACAGCTAGTTGTTTACATAACAGCAGTTTACATGGTATTATCTGAGTTAAATCTTCAAGCATAACCTTATGAAGAAAGATTAAGAAATATATATACCTGCAAACACATATCATAATGTCTAAAGTAATAATACAGGTGTAATACATTAAAACTATTTTTAGTTTGTTATTTGAGACATTTGATGGACTGCGAATAGATTGGATTTATATGATATGAGATACTGTGGCTGCGGATGAGATTCTTAGATTTTTGTGGTTATTGTTAATCTTGAAAGTGAAAATACTGTGAATTTACAGATGCAAATAGTTTTCTGCTTTTCAAGAAGCAAAAGGATGAATTTGGGAGCAGACTATTTCTTGAGTTGGGGGTAGAAATCAAAGCCTGAAAAAGCTTTTTAGTTATGTAACTATTTTTTTAAAATTTATTTTATTGTGCTTAGCTTTACTGTGCTTCACAGGTACTGTGTGTTTTGCAAATTGAAGGTTTGTGATAACTCTGCATCAAGCAAGTCACCATTTTTTTTTAACAGTACGTTAAAGGCACTTTGTGTCTTTGTGTCACATTTTGGTAATTCTCGCAATAATTAAAACTTTTTCATTACTGTTATATGTGTTATGAAAATCTGTGTTCAGTGATGTTTGATTCTACTATAATTGTTTTGAGGTGCCATAAACTATGCCCATAGAAGATAGTGCGTTTAATTGATAAATGTTGTGTGTGTTCTGACTGCTCCACTGACCAGCTGTTTTCCTGTCCCCCTTTCTCCTTGGGTCTCCTTATTCCCTGAGGCACAACGATGTCAAAATTAGCCCAATTAAGAAGACTACAATGACTTCTAAGTTTTCAAATGAAAGAATGAATTGCATATCTCTCACTTTAAATCAAAAGCTAGAAATAATTAAGCTTAATGAGGAAGGCATGTCAAAGCTGAGATAGGCCCAAACCTAGGCCTCTCACAGGCCCAACCTTGGTCTCTTGCGCCAAACAGTCAATTAACCAAGTTGTGAATGCAAAGGAAAAGCTCTTGAAGAAAATTAATAATGCTACCCCAGCAAACACATGAATGATAAGAAAATGAAACAGCTTTATTGATGATATGAAAAAAGGTTGAGTGCTCTGATAGAAGATCAAACCAGCCACAACATTTCCTTAAGCCAAAACATAATCAGGGCAAAGCCCTAGTTCTCTTCAATTCTATGAAGGTGGAGAAAGGTGAAGAAGCTGAAGAGAAGTTGGAAGCTAGCAGAAGTTGGTTTATGAGATTTAAGGAGCGAAGCTATCTCCATAATATACAGGTATAACTTAAGCAACTAGTGCTGATATAGAAGCTTCGGCAAGTCATCCAGAAGATCTAAGATTATTGATGAAAGTGGCTGCACTAAACAACCAGTTTTCAATGTAGATAAAACAAGCTTATATTAGAAAAAGATGCCATCAAGGACTTTCATAGCTAGAGAGACGTCAATGCTTGGTTTCAAAGCTTCAAAAGACAACCTGGCTTTTGTTAAGGGCTAATGCAGATGGTGACTTTAAGTTCAACCCAATGCTCATTTACTATTCTGAAAATCCTAGGGCCCTTAAGAATGTTATTAAGTCTACTCTGCCCATACTCTATAAATGGAACAACAAAGCACAGCACATCTGTTTACCACGTGGTTTATTGAACATTTTGAGCCCACAGTTGAGATCTGCTCAGAAAAGAAGACTCCTTTCAAAATATTAGTGCTCATTGACGATGTACTTGGTCACCTAAGAATTCAGATGGACATGTACAGGGAGATTAATATTTTTGTGCATACTAACACAATATCCATTCTGCAACCCATGAATCAAAGAGCAATTTCAACTTTCAAGTTTTATTATTTAAGAAATACATTTCATAAGGTTATAACTGTCATACACAGTGATTCCTCTAATGGATCTAGGCAAAGTAAATTGAATACCTTCTGGAAATGATTCACCATTCTAGGTGCCATTAAGAACATTGGTGATTCATGGGAAGAAGTAAAAATATCAACATTAACAGGAGTTTGCAAGAAGTTGATACCAACCCTCATGGATGACTTTGAGGAGTTCAAGATTTCAGTGAAGGAAATAATGACAGATGTGGTTGTAATAGCAAGTAAACTAGAATTAAAAGTGGAGCCTGAAGTTGTGACTGAATTGCTGCATCTCACTATTAAACTTCAACATATGAAGAATTGCTTCTTGTTGATAAATAAAGAAATTGGTTTCTTGAGATGAAATCTACTCCTGGTAAAGATGCCGTGAACATTGTTGAAATGATAATGAAAGATTTAAAATATTCCATAAACTTAGTTAATAAAAATGTGGTGGAGTTTGAGAGGATTCCCTCCAATTTTAAAAGAAGCTCTACTGTGGAAAACATGCTACCAAACAATATCAAATACTACAGAAAAATCTTTTGTTAAAGGAAGAACTCATTGATAAGGCAGACTTCATTGTTTCTTATTTGAAGAAATTGTCACAGCCACCCAACCTTCAACAACCAGCACCCTGATGAGTCAGAAGCCATCAACATTGAGGCAAGACCCTCCACCAACAAAAGGATTACTACTCATCAAAGGCTCAGATAACTGTCAGCATTTTTTAGCAACAAAGTATTTTTAAATTAAGGTATGTACATTTGTTTCTTAGATATAATGCTGTCAAGCACTTAAGAGACTATCGTGTGAACATAACTTGTATATGCACTGGGAAACCAAAAAATTAATGTAATTAGCTTTATTTTGATATTTGCCCTATTGCATTGGCCTAGAACTGAACTTGCAATATCTCTGAAGTATGTCTGTATTTCTCATAGTTTCATATTGAGTAGCGTGACAATGATACAAGTTAAGTGATAGTAGAGCTACCTCTCTGCAGACCGTTTCCCTTAAAATGACAATTTTCTGTAAATGGCATTACATGGCCCAATAGCTTCATTTATTGCCCTTCATAAGGAAATGTGTCCATATATATGTGTCTGTGGGACTCCTTTACATCAGATCCCTGCTGCTGACTTTACTGAATGGCAGTGCTTCTTATTCTAATGAAAACCGTTAATGCCTGGTAGTATAGGAATGAGTTTATACTATTAGTATGTTATTTACATTTGAAATACAAAACCTTAACAAAATAAGCTTATGTATCAGAGTAGAATTAGGGCTCTGTGCCTGCCAGCACAGAAAGGGTCCTAAGGGCAGGAGTAAAACTCCATTAAAGCACACAAAATAGCCTTCTAGTAAAACTGGTCAGAGATTCTCAATCTATGGTGACTGTGACATGAATGATTCAGAGTACTCTTCTCCTGATTTTATCTTTAACCCAAGAGTGAACTAGTAGAAAAAAACAAGAATGAAAACAAATACTAAATGGCAAATAAAAATTTTAATGATGTCTCAAACTTATATAATAGTTTATTCTTTTATTTATTTATTTATTTTTTTGAGACGGAGTCTTGCTCTGTCTGTCGCCCAGGCTAGAGTGCAGCGGCGTGATCTCGGCTCACTGCAGACTCCACCTCCTGGGTTCAAGCGATTCTCCTGCTTCAACCTCCCGAGTAGCTGGGATGACAGGCACCCACCACTGTACCTAGCTAAATTTTTGTAGTTTTTAGTAGAGACGGGGTTTCACCATCTTGGCTAGGCTGGTCTCGAACTCCTGAGCTCATGATCCACCCGTCTCAGCCTCCCAAAGTGCTGGGATTACAGGCATGAGCCACCATGCCCAGCCGAATAGTTTATTCTTTAAAAAAAACCTTCCACATACTCAACAAATATAATTTATTCATTTGCTAATCAATTATTATTGCACCTCCTACTTACTAAGGGTCTATTTTGTATGCTAAGGATATGTCAGTGTACAAGATAGACATAGTCTTTGCTAGACCAGTAAGGCAGAGTTTTTAATAAATTGGGGAAAGGACGCCCTATTTAATAAATGGTGCTAGGAAAACTGGGTAGCCACAAGTAGAATGAAACTGGATCCCTATCTCTCACCTTATTAAAAAAAATCAACTCAAGATGGATCAAAGACAAATCTAAAGCCTGAATCCATAAAAATTCTAGAAAATAACCTTGGCAAAACTCTTCTGGACATTGGCCTAGGCAAAGGATTCATGACTAAAACCCAAACGCAAATGCAACAACAGCAAAAATAAATGAACGGGGCCTAATTAAACTAAAAAGCTTCTGCAGAGCAAAAGAGATAATCATCAGAGTAAACAGACAACCTACAGAATGGGAGAAAATATTTGCAAAGCTATGCATCCAACAAAGGACTCTTATCCAGTATCTACAGGGAACTCAAACAAACCAGCAAGAAAAAAACAAATAATCCTGTCAAAAAATGACATAAATAAACATTTATCAAAAGAAGATATACAAATGGTCAAGAAACATTTAAAAAAGCTCAACATCACTAATCATCAGAGAAATGAATATTAAAGCCACAGTGAGATGCAACCTTACTCCTGCAAGAATGACCATTATTTAAACAGTCAGAAAAACAAGAGATGTGTGTGTGGATGTGGTGAAAAGGGAATGCTTACACACTGCTGGTGGGAATGTAAATTAGTATAACCTTTTCAGAAAACCATATGGGGATTCCTTAAAGAACTAAAAGTAGATCTGCCATTCAATCCAGCAATCCCACTACTAGGTATCTACCCAAAGGAAAAGAAATCATCATATGAAAAAGACACATGCACACCTATGTTTATTGCAGCACAATTCACAATCGCAAAGATATGAAATCAACTTAAGTGCCCATTGACTAATGAATGGATAAAGAAAATGTGGTATATATACACAAGGAAATATTACTCAGCCATTAAAAAAGAAATGTTTTTTGAAGCAACTTGATTGGAGCTGGAGGCCATTATTCCAAGTGAAGTAACTCAGGAATGGAAAACCAAATACTGTATGTTCTCGCTTGTAGGTTGGAACTAAGCTATGAGTAGGCAAAGGCATACAGAGTGATACAATAGACTTTGGATACTCAGAAGGAAGAGGGTGGGAAATGGGTGTGGGATAAAAAACTACACATTGGGTAAAATGTACACTACTCAGGTGACAGGTGCACTAAAATCTCAGAATTCATCACTATATATAATAATTCATCCATGTAACCAAAAACCACTTCTACCACAAAATATATTAACATTAATTAAAAAATAAAAAGTAATAAATACATAAAGTACTTATAACTTTTGATAAATCTTAGAAAGAAAATTAAAATGGTGGTGTTATAAAAATTACAAAGTGAAAAGATCTACTTTAGAAAGGATGAAATTCTATCATTTAAATAATGAAGGAAAATAATTTAGAGGGATGATGTGACTTGCCCACGGTCACATAGGCAGCTACAGGCAGAACCAGACCTAGATTCAAGATCCAGTCCACAAAGCAGTTCAAAGAAAAAGAGAAATAAGAATTTTCATGTTTGCATTTGATGATTTGAAAAATTGCAAGGCTTTTGCTACCTTTAAAACAGATGAAAAAAAAAAAAAAACAAAACCCAGCATCCTTTCACTTTCTGTCATCTTAGACTAAGTGGGCCTTTGAATATGGGATGGGGACAAGAGGTCCCTCTCTCTCTTCACAGCAATTAGCAGCAGCCAGTCTTTACAGAATGGGTGTGATGGGATATCAGTTGATAATGACAGATCCATTTATTACTCCCTTTGACTCTTTTCACTAGCTGAAATGTCATCAGCATAACTGTAGAAGTAATATTCTCTATTCAATGCAGCTAGAAGCCAAACACATTCCTTAAGGAATAGTTACCAAGCCTTTAGTAATCCACTATGGCTAGCTAGATAAGGGCTCCTATGCTAAAGAATGTTCAACCCACTGCCAGTCCAAAAGAAGCTCCCCAATTGTCCAATATTATCCTCTTTCTTCAGGGCTTTTGCAGATATTTAGTTAATGGGTTAAGACATGGTGAGAAAAAGAAAAAAAAAAGTTTCATCGCCTGTTGCCAAGCATCTTTACACAGAATGCTCAACTCAAATTCTACGTCTATTACGAAGTTTCTTGATCTCTGACTTGAAGGATCTACCCTCCATCTCACCCATGCTTTCTGCTACTTATCGTAACATTATTGAACTCTAGGGGGAAAAAAGAGAACTAAAAAAAAGTCCTACTAATATGAATTGAGCACAGGCCATTTGTTGCATGATTTTTACAAAACTCATTTAATCACATTATTTTGACTCTTTTTGTTTTGTTTTTTTGAGACGGAGTCTCGCTCTGTCGCCCAGGCTGGAGTGCAGTGGCGTGATCTCGGCTCACTGAAAGCTCCGCCTCCCGGGTTTACACCATCCTCCTGCCTCAGCCTCCAGAGTAGCTGGGACTACAGGCACCCGCCACCACGCCCGCCAAATTTTTTGTATTTTTAGTAGCGACGGGCTTTCACAATATTAGCCAGGATGGTCTCAATCTCCTGACCTCGTGATCCGCCCGCCTTGGCCTCCCAAAAGTGCTGGGATTACAGGCGTGAGCCACCAAGCCCAGCCTATTCTGACTCTTTAATCAGAGTAAATCATTGAGGCTGGTATTACAGGGTTGATAATAAAGGTGCTATTTATCAAACTTCCATCATTCAGTACTAAGCACTTACTGGACTGCTTGTTTATACATATCACTACACAGTTTCATAAAGTTTGTTTTATTGTTCCTACTTCCCAGATAAGGAGACTGAGGATCATAAAAGATAAGTGTCTGTGATTACAAGACAACCACTAAACTGAAGCCAGGCTTCAACACAGTGGAAGAATGAGCCCAAAAGTATTTCAGGGATGATTAGGGCTGCCTTTCCCAACCCAAACTGAGAGTGCAAGGGCCTTGAGGGCAGAACAATTTCTAAGCTCCACTCCTCACATTCCAGAGCAGTGCTCCTTGGCTGCCCCAGGTTCCCCCAGGTGTGGCTCCGATGGGTCGTTGTGTGACATGAGTTGCAGTGACCACAGTAAATCTTGGCAGTGTCTGAATGATGCCATCTCTGCCAGTTCACAGAATGCACAAGCCATGGGGGGTGTAGCTACCTCTACATAGTTTTCAAAGGATAGAGCCACCCACAGTCTTGGGATGTAACCCCAGGCAGAGGGCTTCCTGCCTAGGAGAGTTGAGAGGGTGGAGCTGCCCCCACCACCTCAGACCAGCAAGGCCACCACTGTGCAATTCCAACCAAGAAGAGCCACAGGCACTTGACTCCAATCAGTGAGAGCTATGGTATGGGCTGAGCCCAGCAAAGCCACAGTGGTGGAGTCACCTGGAGACTTTGGGGCCAAGATCACACCCCAGTGTGTCTGAAAGGCAGGACATCAAGTCAAAGCTTATTCTGCAGGTTTGAGATTTAATGTTTTCCCCATTGGGCTTCAAATTTACTTGGGACCTGTTATTCCTTTATTATTTCCTATTTCTCCCTTTATGGCATAGGAATGTCTATCCTATGCCTCTCCCATTGTATTTGGGAAGCACACAACTTTGATTTCAGTTTTACAACTGGAGAGCAATTTGCCTCAGGATGAGTTGTACTTTGAGTCCCACCCATATCTGATTTAGATAACATTCAGATAAAATTTGGGACTTTGAATTTAAAGTTGGTGCTAGAATGAGTTAAAACTTTTGAAGCTATTGGGATGGAATTAACGAGTTTTGCATGTAAGAAGGACATGAATTTGGGGGGCCAGGGGAGAAATGCTATGGTCTGAATGTTGTGCCCCCCATCATTTATATGTCGAAACCTAATCATCAATGTAATGATTTTAGGACATAGGGTCTTTGAGAAGTGATTAGATCATGAGGTCAGAGGTCTCATGAATGGGATTCGTGACCTTATAAAAGAGACTCCAGAGAGCTAGCTATTCCCGCCCCCCAGGTGAGGACACAGCAAGACAGTGCTGTATATGATCCACAAAACTGGCCTTCACCAGTCACTGAACCCACTGGCCCCAGGATCTTGGACTTCCCAGCCTCCAAAATTACGAGAAATAAATTTCTGTTGTTTTTTTTTTTTGAGACTGAGTCTGGCTCTGTGGCCCAGGCTGGAGTGCAGTGGCCGGATCTCAGCTCACTGCAAGCTCCGCCTCCCGGGTTTACGCCATTCTCCTGCCTCAGCCGCCGGAGTAGCTGGGACCACAGGCGCCCGCCACCTCGCCCGGCTAGTTTTTTGTATTTTTTAGTAGAGACGGGGTTTCACCGTGTTAGCCAGGATGGTCTCGATCTCCTGACCTTGTGATCCGCCCGTCTCAGCCTCCCAAAGTGCTGGGATTACAGGCTTGAGCCACCGCGCCCGGCAAATTTCTGTTGTTTATAAGCTAACCAGTCTATGGTATTTTTCATCCTCCAAGGCTCCATCATTCGAATTTACAGTATATTGTTATAGCAGCCTGAACAGATTAAGATAAGGTCTCTCCAGGTGGATACAACCCAAAAACTTATGGTTTAGGAAGTGATTGATAGCTCTGTGCTAATAAGAAAAATAAATCTATTTTTTCTTCCAAGTAGAAGCAGTTTCTATGCCAGGGTACTAGTTTAAATAGGAGAGAGCTGGATTTTAGAACTCACACACTTTCTGACACCCTTGGGCAGTGAATGTCTAGTACACCCACCAGCTCTGCAGGCATACAGAAGTAAAATGTACCAGAGCTGAAACTTGAACTCAAGTCTGTTGATTTAGAGCTTATGATCTTAGCTACAAAGCAACCATGCCTTTTGATGTGGTAGATTTCCATGTGCAAAGGACTCATTTCTTGAATGCAATTTAAATTGCCTGGAGGTCAAGAATCATATCCGGTGAGTCTCAGAATCCTAGCATGTAACTTTGTCCTACAAAGCAACTCCGGATGCACCTGTTGCTGAATTGTCCGATACTCTGAGACGGTGTTAAGGGTAAGACAGCAAACCCCATTCTATCATCAGCCCCTAAGGGCCAGGGTGTAAGCCACTAAGCAGCCAATTCTTCCCTGCACCTGCTTCAGTCTCTTCTCTCTCCCCTCCACACTAACAGAGCCAGTGTCTATTTGTCCTTTGGAAGTAGTGTGCCCTGCTAGGAGTAAAATTTGGCACAATTAGTCTGTGGGCTCATCATAGTCATCTGCAACATGGACATTCAGTGTTAACTGATCCTCTCACAACATCATTAAATCAAACCTAGGGAGGGACAAATCCTCAGAACTAGAGACAAACCATGAAACAGATTCCAGATATCTGAGCCTAATTCTTGCTGTTCCCTGCCTCTTCCAAGACTGCAGACACCTACTCCCTGAGGCCCTTCTGCCTTTCCAAACTCATTCAGCGCTCCAATTCTTTAATTTAGAGCTTTCCCTTTTGGGATTAGAGTGAAGGCTGGCCAGATTTACTCCACTGACTGCATGCTAAAAAATCTGGGAGAGGTGATTAAAGATACAGCACTACAAACCATTTTAGCAATTGTGAGCAGCTTAGACTTGTAGACTGGTAAGTAAGAAACTTACAGATGTCCTGGTATAGGCTCTCCTATCTCAGATGAGGACATTGTAAGGCACAGGGGGCAGAGAAGTGCTGCTATCTCCCGACACCCACTGCTATGTTCCTTTCATACTTTTTTTCCTCAACTTGAAGTTTAACCCCAGGCAACTTATATTGCTCCATTTACATCCTTTTTTTACCTGCAGAGAACACTTTTTAATGAAGCCTTGTTTTATTATTTTAGCCTGAATCTATCTGCTCTGGTTTTTCTTGTAGCACAACAACATACCTTTTTAAAAACAGAATGTTTAAAATTACAGACATATCCTAGGACCGAGATCTGACTTTTAGTGGGAGGTGGGGGGTGAGGGGAGGAGGCAAGTGTAATTCAAAATGGGCAGGAGTGCAGAGAGCTAAGAAATATCTTGGAACAAGATAGCTGGCTTTTTTCCCCCCAGATCTGCTCCAGACCTGCTAAATCTGGCTGCCCTCCTGACCTGGATCTCAGGGTGGCATGGGCATTACCTCCTGTTATTCGCAGACGAAGCTACATCTGAGTGTGAGGATGGAAACACTTCTGCTCATAAGAACAGTTTGTGGTTCAAGGTTTGCAGACAGGAGATTTGTTTGTTTTGCTTCGGGCTTGGGGGTTTTGTACCCTCCCCCTGCCGCCTACTTCAGTCCCAAGTGACTCAGCAGGCTTTTTCAGCCAGGCCCAGCCTAAACACTGCCACTTGGCAGGGAGAGGGGGTGTTCCCCCAATTGCTCAGTGACCTGGCTGCACTGAAAAGAACAGCCCAGGCCCCCTCCCTTGCCCCCTGGGGAACAATGCAGGGAGCACAGCAGTATGCAGGCAAGTCATCCCTCTGCAAACAGGACTCCCCCACCCGAACCCTTTCCCTTCACCACACACTCCGCCCTCCTACAAAACACAACGTGAAATTTGAACAGCAAAGCTGGATGGTTAGTCTACTTTCCCTCGGGGCCCCACGAATCACAAACAAGGCCATGTGCGCATGGTACACGGGGATCCCTACATCTGCCCAGTGACGCAGACACAGCTGAGGTGGGGTGGATGCAGAAGCTGTGAAAGGCCACACAACAGCACACTTGAGGTCTGGGTGGGGTGGCAGGTGGTCCCTAGGTTGGAAAGAAACCAGGAGTCTCAGGCCATAAACATCCACTCCCAGGAAACAGTGATTTTGCTGGTTCGTTGATTCAGTCCACAAACATGTGCTGGACACAGGGCTAGGTCCTAGAGAAATCAGTGTTACAAAGGGTGGGACAGGTGGTAAAGGGTGCTGTAAAAGGTGTAAGCAATGGTCTCCATCCTCAGGGACCTCATAGTCCAACTGGAAGGACAAAAATATCAGAGAAGGATGGCAACCGACAACACAAGGTGACAAACCCTTTGAAAGAGGTATATAAGCCCCTCCATTCCCCTTTGTCTTAAGTTGCTGATTTTAAAAAGCACTTTATTCTTGTCCTTCAGCAACGCTGCACACACATGTAGGGGGTTCACTGAAGTCATACCTTTTACTTGTGATGTGTTTCCCCACTCTCACCACCTAAATAATTAGAAATTATTCTTCCCGAATCATCTCAGGCTTGACTTCATCCATGCAGTCTCCCTGACTGCTGCCACCAACCACGAGGATGGGGTAGGTGCCTCTATTTCATATCTCTTGTTCATACCTTTCTCATTGCCCATACATGTTGTTTATTAAATGTTTATGAGTCTTTGTCTCCCACTAGACTAAAAACCGCTGGAGAGCAGATAACTACAGCTTACTTACCTCACTAATCCTAACTCTGGCACAGTATCTGATACATAATGGACACTCTAAATAAATAGCTATCAAAGGTATAAGAATGGCAGTGGGAGAGACACCCTAAGGTGACCCCCAATGAGTCATATTGTCTAATCCCCTCTTCTTGGGTCCATGTGAAACCTGCAACTTGCTTCTGACCAGTAGAATCTGAAAAAAGTGATGGAAGGTCACCTCTGACGTGATTATTCTAGATATGCCAATGGCTCATTTGTCAATCTTGGCATTCAGATCTTTCAAATTCTAAAGAGTCTTTTTCTATGAGTTAATGAAAGATGAAAATTGCCAATCATGATGGTGTATTTGTCTAATTAGCTAGTTAAATCAGTTTTTTCATGTGCCTTAAGGCTATGTCATTAGATGCATAAAAATTTAGGTGCTAAAATTTGGTATTATTATTTTCTGATTCAAGTGACTTCTTTATCATTATGAAATATTTCTGTTTTTCTCCAGTAGTAATTCTTGCTTTAAAGGTGACTTTATTGATATTAATATAGCTATGCCAACTTTAATTTTTGGATGACACCTTTTTCATATTTTTACTTTCAACCTTTCTAGGTTTCAGCATTTTTTTTTTTTTTTTTTTTTTTTTGAGATGGAGTCTTGCTGTGTCACCCAGGCTGGAGGGCAGTGGCACGGTCTCAGCTTACTGCAAGCTCAGCCTCCCGAGTAGCTGGGACTACAGGCGCCTGCCACGCCCGGCTAATTTTTTGTATTTTTAGTAGAGACGGGGTTTCACCGTGTTAGCCAGGATGATCTTGATCTCATGACCTAGTGATCCGCCCACCTCAGCCTTCCAAAGTGCTGGGATTACAGGTGTGAGCTACCGCACCCGGCCTTAGGTTTCAGTATTTAAGGTGTGTTGCTTGTAAGCAGGATTGAACATTATTTTAAAATCCAGTTTTATTACCTTTGATTTATAAAATAGTGTATTTTTATTTAATATAATTAATGACATTTGCTTTTAAATCAACTCATTCCTATCGGTTTTATATTTGTCTCATTTCTTCTCCATTCCTATTTTTTGTTGAATTTTTTAAAAAGTACTTGAATTATTAGTCTTTTCTGATTACCCATTGCCCCGGTATTCAATTATTATTATTTTGATATGTACTATAGGGAAATTTTTTTTTTTGAGATGAAGTTTTGCTCTTGTTGCCCAGGCTGGAGAGCAATGGAACGTTCTTGGCTCACTGCAGCCTCTGCCTCCCGAGTTCAAGCGATTTTCCTGCCTCAGCCTTCTGAGTAGCTGGGATTACAGGCATGCACCACCACGCCCGGCTAATTTTGCATTTTTAGTAGAGATGGGGTTTCTCCATGTTGGTCAGGCTGGTCTCAAACCCCCAACCTCAGGTGCTCTGCCTGCCTCAGCCTCCCAAAGTGGTGGGATTACAGGCGTGAGCCACTGCACCCAGCTGGGAAATGTATTCTTATAACAGTCTTCCTCAAATTTGTACATTTACCAACTCCCAGACAAATGAAGAGTCAGTTGCCTATGAAACAGAACTCAAAAAACAAAAAACCAACAGTGGGCTAATAACATGTTTATTGTTTCTCTCACATAAAAGATATCCAGAAGTGTGCATTCTAGAGCTAATATGGGAGTTTTATGAAGTCAGGAACTTTAGCATTTGGATATTATCTTTTTTTTTTTTTTTTTTTTTTTGAGGCGGAGTTTCACTCTTGTTGCCCAGGCTGGAGTGCAATGGCACGATCTCGGCTCACCGCAACCTCCGCCTCCCAGGTTCAAGCAATTCTCCTGCTTCAGCCTCCCTAGTAGCTGGGATTATAGGCATGTGCCACCAGGCCCAGCTAATTTTGTATTTTTAGTAGAGATGGGGTTTTTCCATGTTGGTCAGGCTGGTCTTGAACTCCCGACCTCAGGTGATCCACCCGCCTCGGCCTCCCAAAGTGCTGGGATTACAGGCGTGAGCCACTGTGCCCGGCATGGATATTATCTTAAAGTCAGAGTTCCTAGAAAGCTAGCCAATAAATTCTGCTTTTATCTCATAGGCTAAAACTTAGTCACACGGCTGCATCTCCCTAGGAGGCTGGGAATGTTTTTGTTTCTTTGTTTCCTTGTTTTCTTTTGTTTTTATAGCTGGGCGCATTCCCCAGGATTCTCATTAGGAAGAAGGAGAGCACCAAAAAAGCAGGAGGTAAGGCAAGGGTTTTATGAGACTGTGTCACACTATTAATCGAATATTTACGGCAATAAAAGAAATCCCATTCAACTCTGTTTCTAGATCTAACTGGTTTTAGGACTTTTTTTTTTTTTTGAAAGTTTCTTTTTGTGTTTCCATTTCTATATTTTAATTTATTTAAATGCAATGATTTTATAATCTCTAGTCAGTATGTTTACTGAGATTATTTTGCCAGTGGTTGCTGGGAGTCAGGGAGCAGGGAGCTAATTCTACCTCTGCTGAATCTCTCATGGTTGGTTGTTTCTGTGCTTTGGAATTTCAGATTGTGAGCTCATTGTCCTTAGTGTTTAATTTGTGGAAATCTCCTGCAGAATAAGATAACATGGAAGTCTTTCTGTAGTTCTTTACATTTGATTCTCTGGTAGAAACAAATGTTTCTTATATAAAAACCTCAGGAGTCATCGGTAGCTGAGGGCCACTTTGAATCTTAATTTATTAGTTTGGAGACTTCTGAAGTGTAATTTGTATGAATTTGATTCCCAGACTTACATGAGGAATAGGTCTATAGCATAAATTCTCAGTGAATTTTTTTTTCTATACTGTATAGAGCTCAGCGGGAAAGAGTTTTTTGTTATCAGCCTATGCCGGTGAGTAGATTTTTCCACTAGTCCAGTTTTTACTTTGGATACAGACCTTGGTGGGTTCAGAATCCAAATGAGGGATATCAGTCCCAACATCCAGTGAAGCATAGGCTCAAGGCTTCTCTCCCATCACTGGTTGTATATAAAAAACCAGTTACCCCATCCCCTAAACCCCAAAGAAATTGTCATTGCAGTGTGCCCAACAACCTGGCTTTTTAGTGTTGCTTTGTTTTTAACCCCTGGGGGACATAACTTTACATTATTGTGATCTTAGTGGTGCATTGAAAAGAAATGTTTGTTATATTTTATCCATTATTTATGGAATTTTTTATTAAAGTATTTTTGAGTAACTTTGTCATAATTCTGTAACTGGAAGTCAAGAGTGTTTCTTTTAAAATGATTTATTGTCTATGTGAGATTTTGAAGTTCATGTCATAAACATCCAAATCCTGTAAATGGAATTTTGTGCCCTCATCAAAACGGGACCACCCTGACAGAGCCTTAAGTTCCCATTATGATTCTCAATCTCCAAAGAACTCTATCCAGTTACGCCAGTCCTCTCCTTGGCTGGAATCCAGTTTTGGAGAGTCCTGGGAGCCCATTCCTGCCATGGCCTGTGTTTCTTCTCCACCCTTCTCTACCTATTACGCCAAAATCTGATTGTAAAGTTGGACTGTGTTTTTATTTTTGCCATAAAACCTCACTCTCTCCTTTGGAGGAACTGGGATTTAGGTAGATAATAACAGTACATGTCTTTTTTTTTTTTTTTTTTCTCCTGTGCCTAATATTTTTGGTAATGCAAACCTCAACACTAAGTCTAGAGAACTCTGCCCCAGTTTTTTCCTTTGACAATTATATAACTATGAACTGGCAGAACTGGGGTTCAAACCCAGAAGGACATTTTCTCTCCACAACCAAAATTCGTAATTAACACAAGTTAATATTTTTCTCATTTGTGTACTTTTTCTGATCATGGCTACCCTTGTTCCTTACAGTTGATCCTCAGTTTTCTTCCTTTGACTTCTAGTATCAGCCTTTGACAAGATCAGAAGGAAAAGATTCTCTAAATGACTTCTGAAGATATGTATATGGTTTTAAAGTCCCTGTTGTTTTTCTATGTATTTTTCCCCTGTGGCTTCTCACCTAAAGGTAGTGATAACAGCAGCAGCCCATCTAGAGTGGCCCTGCCACGATGCCAGCTGCAGCGGGGAGGCGGGCCCAGGCCTCCCACTCCATGGAGCAAGTAGGAGCCCTGCCTCTCCAGGTGCTGCTACAATCGCCCTCCCAGGTGTAGGACTTGGGTGTCTCTCCAATCTGCACCCTCGGGGGCCTGGGAAGGGCCCCCACACCTCCCGCCCACAGGCTCGGGGGTGTCTGCTCCCACTGCCTGGCCTCTCTCCACTCCCAGCACCCGCTCCAATCTCAGAGTGTGATTGGACTGAGCCTGGAAGCTGTTACAACCAAGCAGGGTTTGTGCACACTCAGGGCAGCACTGACACGCTGTCCCCCTGCTGCCTCAGCCCCCTCTGGGCTTTTGGTGCTGACAAACGTGGAAGGGAAAGCTGAGTGTGGGCTGAAGACAGCTCTGTGCTGACCTGCTGGTGCCCCTTGGTGCCAGCAGCCTAGGTGCCATGCATGACTGCAGGAGGCAGTCAGGCTCCTGGGAGGAAGGGAGCAGGTCCCCAGTGAAGCCCCATCTTCAGGCCAGGGAAGGCCTGAAGCCTGGGAGCCAGGCTGCCAGTCCTGTGGACCACAGGGGGAACTCATGGTGCTTCTTCCTGGGCCTGCCCATGGACCAATCACAGACTTCCTCCCTCTGAGGCCTGTGGAGAGGAGCAACCCACTCCAGGGCCTCCTCCTCTCTGTCAAGGGTTGAACACTCACTGGGACACCTTGGCTGCAGAAAGGAGCTACCCACAGTGGGTCTCTGAGCTGTTCTACTGCTCTGTAAACTCCTCTTTGTTTTGCTCACTCTTCACTTGTCCACGTACCTCATTCTTCCTGGTCACAGGACAAGAACTTGGGACCTGCCAAATGGAGAGGCTAAAAGAGCTATAACACAAACAAAGCTGAAACATACCCGTTGCTCACCATGTTGCAGGCAAAGAGAGGGCAAGAAGAGCTGCAGCCCTTTGGGGACCCCAGACCTGGGAGCTCCCTGAGCCAGGGCTGTGACTCCCTTTTTGAGGACCTGCAGTTCCTGTCATCTCCAAGCTTCCAGGTGCCGCCGCATTTCCTGGTGACAGTTGAGGAAGCTGCTGGCAGTGCACCTGGTCTAGCTGCAGCATTGCAGAGAGCTGGTGCCTGGGCTGGCACCTGGAGCCACTACTGACTGTGCAGTGGGCCGACCCCATGCTCAGTCACTCACGTACTTCTCGCTGCTTCACGCCTGGCTCGCCCTTGGCACACATGGGATCCAGGCCAGTAGCATGAGCCGAGAGCAGCCTGCCAGGCTTAGTGGGTGAAACTAGTTGAGTAGGCCCGGGCAAAAGTCAAGCAAAGGCGCCACTGTCCACAATTTCCAGCCAGAACAGTGACACCCCCAAAATCCCCTAACAGTAGATTATCACTTTTTTGGTAAAAGCTGCTGGAAAACATCTTGCCAAGATGCAATTCTAAGCAAAATGTTCGAGTCAACTTACAAACTCCAAGAAATATTCAATTTACAATGGAAATGCTAAGTTGATCATTAGATTTTGCTCTATGAATAAAGCATCCTGAGCAACACTATTTTTTAAAGCCCATAAACCACTTTGGTCTTAGTACTGCTAATCCCATCTGTCAGTTTCTAACTTGCCAGAGCATAGCTTATAAAATGTTACTCTTAAAGCCAAGATGGAAGAAGCTCTTCAACAAAACATCCCATTCAGGGGATAAAAAAAATCTTAAACCTTGAAAGGAAAAGATTATTTAGTCTGCCCTCATCAGCATTCAGAGAAGAGAGGAGAGAATCTGAGAGTGACATGACTTGCCCAGTATTGCATGATGGCCACATGGCAAAGCTTCCTGCAAGGTCTAGAGGCCAGGTGGCCTGAGCGCAATCCAGTCTTCTTTCCAGTTCCCCATGTTTTTAATCTCATTGAATTCGGCAGTTGTTTCCGCCTTTTTTTTTTTGAGACGGAGTTTTGCTCTTGTCACCCAGGCTGGAGTGCAATGGTGCGATCTCGGTTCACAGCAACCTCCACCTCCAGGGTTCAAGCCATTCTCCTGCCTCAGCCTCCAGAGTAGCTAGGATTACAGGCATGTGGCCACCACGCCCAGCTAATTTTGTATTTTTAGTAGAGACGGGGTTTCTCTGTGTTGCTCAGGCTGGTCTCAAACTCCGGACCTCAGGTGATCTGCCTTCCTTGGCCTCCCAAAGTGCTGGGATTACAGGCATGCACCACTGCGCCAGGCCATATTAGCCTGTTTTTAAAGGTTCTGGGTAATATGTGTTACATCGCTACTTGAACAAAGGACTGATTTAAGGTGGTAATATATAGCACTAGAAAATAAGTGGTATTACTGTAGGTGGCCTGGGATTTATACCTCATTACCAACTTGGTCTCATTTATTCATTTATTCAATCAATAAGAACTGCTCGACATAGACCACAAATGAAGTCTCCATTCTTTTCATTGATTATGTAATAACAAAGAAACACAGATATGTCTTCTTGGCAGGAAAGATTCCAAGATCTTCTTCTTGAAGCTTTACTTGGAATTCCCAAAGAATTCTAAAATTGCATACAGTCTAAAAGATAGGATCAATCAGGTTTCTACAGCCATGCCGAGTTAGAGATAAAACTTTACCAGACCACAGCTGCTACTGAGTCTCAATATTCTCTAAAGTTGAGATGGAAAAAAATAATTGGACAGAGTCACACATAAAGAGGGGCACCCACTGATTCAGATTCTGGAACTGAATACTATGGTCTTTAGCGAAGGATCCCACTCTCAGTTACATACCTATCCTCAGGTACTCCGGGAATGAATGTGTTTGCAAGGTTGAAGTTTTTATGTTGGAATGCACAGCACCTCCAAATGAGCCAGCCACACTCCAGGATGCCTGGCCATTTATGTATTCCCATAACACATATTTACCCAGCGTATGAGGCCAAATGGAAAAACTCGTAGATTTTTGTATCTTTCTTCATGCCTGGCTTCTGGTTGCTGGGGTCAGAGGCAAATATGGAGATGGGATATGAGTTAAATATTTGTAACTGGATTAAATGATATAATTAACTATAAACTATATAATTATAACGTAATAGAATAAAATAGCAACTGTCCAGTTCCCAATGGCATGAGAAAGTATAGAGCTCTGTCAAAGAAAAAAATAAACACATTGACATCAAATATTTATAATAAAGCTAATAAGGTGACAACTAATGGTCCTGGTTTCCATGTAAAAAATATAATTGAATGAGACCCCAGAATTAAAGGATGTGACCCAACCAAACTCGCTTATAATTATAACTAGGAGATAAGCAAAATAAACCTTTTATTTAAAGAAAAACTCAACTTTGCCATCACTGCCTCCTGAAGATTTGAGCACAGTTCTACATTAAGGGAACAAATCCTGATACCACTCTCTTTCACTCACAAAGACAGAAGTGACAGAAGAAAAGAAGAAAAATAGTGTCATCTCCTGGATCCCTTCTTCCTGAAGGTTAACACGTAAGCTCATTGTTTAGCTAAGCACATTATGGAATCTTTGGATATGGAACGATGTGATGGTTAATTTTATACATCAACATGACTGGACTACAGGGGGCCCAGATGTTTGGTTAAACACTATTTTGGGTGTGTCTGTGAGGGTGTTTCTGGATGAGATTAACATTTGAATCTGTAGACTGAGTAAACCAGATTGCCTTCACTAATGTGGGTGGCCCTCGTCCAATCCCCTGAAGGCCAGAAAAGAATAAAAGACCAAGTAGGAAAGAATTCTCTCTCTGCCTACGTTAGAGCTTCCTTCTTTTGAAGGAAGAAGACATCATCAATCTTCTTCCTTCAGACTGGAACTTACACCATCAACCCTCTCCTAGGTCTCCAGCTTGCCAACTGCAGATCTTGGGACTTCTTAGTCTCCATAGTTATATGAGCCTATTCCTTATTTTATATAATGAATTTAATATAAGATACATGTATTATATATATATTTTATATAAGATACATGTATTATATATATATCTTATATTTTATATAAGATACATGTATCTTTTTTTTTTTGAGACAGAGTCTCGCTCTATCACCCAGGCTGGAGTGCAGTGGTGCAATCTCGGCTCACCACAACCTCTACCTCCCAGGTTCAAGTGATTCTCATGCCTCAGCCTCCTGTGTAGCTGGGACTATCAGCATGCAACACCATTCCTGGCTAATTTTTATAATTTTTGATAGACACAGGATTTCACCATGTTGGCCAGGCTGGTCTCAAGCTCCTGGCCTCAAGAGATCCACCTGCCTTGGATATATGTATCTTATTGGTTCTTTTTTTCTGGAAAACCCTGAGTAATATACACAACCAGACACTTAGGGAAAGCAAAGTTACTCTCCATTTTAAAGAAGTGAGAGGAATTAGATTTCCAAGAAGGAGCTCAGGGAAAGGGGCTTTGGCTAAGAAGAAAGTGAGGAGTCCTGCATAAAAGGAGCTTACACCAGGAAAGAGGCTATATCTATGGAGAAATGTGGTGAATAAAAGTATTACATAGGTGAAAGAGCTTGGAGGAGAGAGATATCTTGAGTTTACTGTTTGGTTTCTTGCCAGTGGGAGGAGGGACAGCCTGTGATTCAATTCCCTTTGTGACTCTAAACTTTCAGTGCCATCTGCTACTCACTCAGGTGTCTTGTGGAAGTGGTCATTGGGAGGAATAATAGAAAACATACTCTATTTCAGACCTATGCTAGCATTGCAAGTACCAGGCCCAGCTCTTACAGGCACATCGGGAAAGACAGTCAGTCTTCCAGATCTGAGCTTCTAAACATTAGCCTACTGACATTTTGGACTGCATAGCTTTGTTGGGGAATCTGTGTGGTGCTGAATATTTAGCAGCAGCATATTTGTTTGTCTTCTATACATTAGATGACAGTATCACCCCTCCGTGTAGCAACAAAAAGTTCTCCAAACATTGCCAAATGTCCCTTGGGTGGAGGAAGAGAGTTCCACCTTCATTTCAGAACCTCTAGTCTAAAGTATATGTAGAAAGAGCTTTACAGAAGGGGAGATCTTACTTCGGGACAAACCTACCAGGGTCCAATCAATGGAAGGAAAAGCTAAAAATGCAAACTGGACCTCACTTTGAAGAGAAATATTTTCATAGTCCCTCTTATGTATAAATAGTCAAATTCTTTAAACTTCTCAAAAATTAGTAAAGGTTTCCCCAACAAATTTACAAATCACTACTGTATAGGACATACTGGGAGGAGAAATGAAGGTATTATTTTATTTATTTTATCTGACATCCTAGCATTCTCCAAAAGGTCAAACACAATAAAATCACTAACAATAAATAGTTAGATGATAGGAAGACAGGTAAATAAAATTCTTGGCTTGATTAATTATAATACTATTACTGGCAGGGGAAAGATTGGAGCAAATTAACCAAGTGGAAGGTGATCAGACTAGGTATTTGTATAGTTCACAGTAACAATAATATTGTTCAAATAATTTTTTTTCTGTAGTTTTACTTTGTCACCAAAAAGTAAAGAAGTTGGACTAGGCAAATACAGAAATTTCTTCTGTTTGATAGAGGCCTTTAGTACTACTCAGTCTGGATTGACGAAAAACGAAACATTTTCCTGAATATAGAAAAAGTACATTCCTGGAGAAAAAAATGTGTTTCCAACAGTTCTACCAGCCCTTGAGAAATGAAGGGAATGCACAAGATAAAAAAGCCCATTTTTGCCTTGGGCTTGATGTTAAGAAACTTCTGCCAAAAACGAAAAGGACAGAACTGCAGAGGGTCAGGACGATAAAGATGTGAGCCATCTAGAAATTTACCACATCGACATAGTAATTCCTTTGTGCAGAAAAACTACATGAATTCTGTGATTATCATTTGCGAAAGAAAGAAAAATATGTTGTGTTTCAGAGAAGAGTGAAAGGCTTTCAGCTCAGCATCATAAAAATCACTATTAGAAAAGGGAAAAATACAAATCCCAAAGCAACTATTAAAACACCAGCAATAACAAATAATGGTTCCTCCATAAATTTATTTTGATGATTATACCTTGTGTTCTATCTCACAACAAACTGTCAGCAGCAAGACCTGCAGACAGATGTAAGTTTAAGCTTTTTAACTCCACCTAAGAGTGAAATTAGGCCACAGTTTCTGTCTTCAATGAAACTCCAATGAAACTGATGCACATCCCTCCTCTGTGATGTCATGGTTCTCTTCTCATCAGAGAATAATCTCAAATTCCTCTGCAACACCCCTTGATTCTACAACTTTGGATGGAATTTTACACATAAAAATCACACAAGTGTGTTTACCTTCTCATAAGAAACCATTGTATAATTCTCAGGGGCCCTTCCCTGCCCCTGAAATAAGAGAGCCTCTCTCTTCTCATTTGTATAGGTTCAGGATGGCTGAAGAGGCCCCACACAGTTTACAGAAAGGAAGCCAGTTGATGCTCTAAATGGAAAGTACATCACAATAATAAATCTGCAAACAAACCATAAAATTAGAAGATGGTGAATAACTTAATGGGATCCACAGGCAGAAGAGAACTTCCCATTAAAAGAGAGAGAGAGAGAGTGCTTCTCTGGGGTTTCCCATCTCTCTGGGAAGTAGTATGTGGCAGGTGTTGTCTTCATTCCACTGACAGTAATGAATGAGAGGTCAAGAGTCAATGGGTTTGTTTGAATCTGAGCTCTCTGGCTTCTAGGTTACTGCCACTCAGCCAGGACCTCTGTCCATTTGCCTGTGCTGTTGCCTCCCCATTGGCATTGGTCAAAAGAATATTCTGTACCCCTTTCCAAGAACTGCAGTCAGACATCAGTGGTCTAAGAGATATTCAGAGTTCTGGTCAGGTGAACTAGTTTCTTGTTCCAAGTCAGGGGGCATTCCCATGCTACAATTGCCGAGACTCATAGGAGAGGAGAGAGTGTTGGTCTAACCTACCCTCTTCTGAATGTGTATTCTTTGGTCATAAAGAGAGGGGGAGGGATCAAGAAAGATACAGTAAGAAAGAATTGTTAAAAATAATGACAAACACCTTATGAGACTTACATTCTACAGCAATCTTTTGCATGCATGTTTTCATTTTCCATGCCAGCACCATTTTTTAAAGATGTACTGTTTTTACACAGGAAAAAATTTAAGACTCAGAGGGGCTAAGAGGTTTATCCAGGTTGAGTGGAAAAACAAATAAAATATCAGAATTCCAAATCCTTGTTTTTTCTTGTTTCCTAGTACACAGGGACTTACAGATTTTGTTTAGAGATTAATATTTTTGTAGGGTTTTCATTAGTCAGTTTTCTTAGGTGGACAGATAACCATTTTGCTGGATCCTATATCAGTTCAGCCCTTTTCCTAACCAATTTCAATTCTTTGATTAGAGAAATGAAACAATTGACTGTCCCTCTTCTCTTCCCTCTGTCCTTGCTAGTGAGCCCTGACCAAGCAGGGAGGTGTGAAGTATTGATGAAGATGTGGGAGGTATGTTGGCTCCTGTGCCCTAAAGAAACATGAATAAATGCAAGGATCACTTTCAACTGGTTGGCTTTGATTTGAGATCCCTGTCTCTAGAGCTGGATTTCTCTTACTTATGTATCAATCATGCCCTAAATGGCCTACTTTGTCCCCAAAGTCTTCACTGACTGAGCTGTCCATCTCATGTCACAATTTCTTTATAATTATGTGATTTCTATATATCTTACCCACCCAACCATGGACACAATGTTATACCTTGGATACAAATCTTTCTATGACTGGGTCTGTGATGTTTACAATGTGTGCCCTGATAACCACCTGCCTACCTGAACTTCTGTTGATTACCAGTTATCAGCTCATTGGTCAATTATCTTGTCAAATAATAAAAGAAATTGCTACCATTTATTGAGCACATGAGTGTCTTGTACTGTGCTAAGCACTTTAGCTGAGTTATCTTATTTGTTTCTTAAAATATCCCTGTAAGGACCATGTATCTGAATCTCTGGATCTTGAATGTCTTTTACCCTTGGATTAGGAATGGGCGAATGAAAGAGTCATTTGTGGAAAAAAAACAATCTGTCAGACACAGATATCACTGATTCCACTTAAATGTGGGCCAGCAGGATATGTCTTCAAATATGTAAAAGCAAAGAGATATGTGTTCAAAATAACTTGGCAGGAATATTTTACCTAATGGAAAATGAAGGTCTATGTGTTTTAAATCCTTATAATGCATGTATAAAAACCATAAATCCTTAAATTGCCAACTAAATAAATGCTTCGTAGTGACTTGCCCCTTAATCATCCAGGAAAATTAGATAAGAACTAAGAAGTTATAAGAGCTCTTCCTTTGGGACATATTGTTTCACTTTGGCAAAGTGATGTGGGGTTGTGAGGAGGAAAAACAAAGTGAGTTTTTTCTACTTAGGCAAACATGAAAGTAAAAACTATCACCAGTGATTTTTGAGACAATTGAAGCCTCTATATTGAAATGCATTGGGAGTTTGTTACGCTATTAGAAAAATATACAGTCCACTTACTATTATTTAACCACATTAATCATTATGATGAAATATGTTGTGAGCTAATTCATGAATTTCATACTTAGACGATTACATTGCTGCATAGGGTAATGATTTTAAACAGTGACAGGTAAACTTTTTCCATTTTGGCAAAAATGAGTAAGTACAGATTTTCCTCTGCGAGGATCACAGATTCTTGACACACCCAAACTTCTATAGACATATACCAGTAATGTGAAAATGGAATCCATCCACTATTACTTTAATGTTAACCTTCAGCTTAAAAAAAATCTTCTACAAGGGTTTGACATCATTGCCTTGACAATTATAAATTAAGCAGGGGTAGAATTCTGCCTACTCTAGGGAATCTAAATTCTCAGAAATTTCACTATCCAAGCTTATGATCTCTCCAAACAATCAAATGTCAGTTTTGAAGGTCATTCCTTTTGCAGATGTCTGCTCACAACAGACAACAATGGGTATGGTGTTAATGGCTCAAAGGCTCAACCAGGGTAGGGACTATATTTAATTGCACATCACTGCACCCTACTCTCTAACGCAGTAGCTGGCACGTAATAAAAGCTCCATACGTAATGACTATTCCAGGTCCTAATATCTGACACTAATTGCCTGTGTGATTTTGGGATAGTCATTTAATACATTAAGGGATTTGAACTTAAAGGGCACCAAGAATTTTCCAGCTCTGATATTTTACTAGTCATTGACTGAAGTCCCTGGGTGTTCACCAGTTTACTATAATGACTACAGAGAAAAACAGTGTTCCTCCCAAAAACACTTAAAATGAAATAATCCCTATCTCCTTCATTCAACCAATTCATGACTATTCCTCACGCAATCTATCATTTGCCAGAGGAAAAGCCATTGCTCATCTTTTATAAAAAGTGTTCTCAAAATCCAACCCATAATGGAACTAACAGTTTCTTGTTCAGCATAGGAAACATATTAACCTGATTTGATTCTGTTCCCATTTTGGTTCTCAGAATTTCAGTCTCCTTTGGAACCTTTATTATTGCCATTTAATTAAACCAATTCCTTCCATACCTTTTAATTTGTTTAAAAAAAACAAAAAAACAAACAAAAAAAACCCTCTTTTCTCAACCACTAGGAGGCAGTGTTTCAGTAGTTCTAAGCTAAACAAAGACTGATCAGCCCAGAACACTGAAGTGGAATTTGACTCCTCAAATCTGAACGTTTCCCTTAGACTTTGCTTCTTCAAGAAATAGGGGAAATAACATCTTTCTCACCAAGAAATAACCAATACATATATTTTCACCATTAAATCACTAATAATCCTAAAAGATATATGCAAACTCCTGTTGGAATAATTTTTTTAAAAGTCTCTGCAGTTTATAATGCTATTATTTGGGGTGTTCTTAATGTTTAATTTACCATTTACCCATTCAAAACAATTCATCATGCCATTAATCACTTCTCTATTATCATCAAAGATTGAATGACACATCTGTATTTTAAAGAATGTAACAAGTACTTAAAGGACAAATCCCTTTAATTCTATAGAAAGTGCTTTAATTTTTAAGTGGAGGGTAGTAAGTTTTTAAGAAGGTCCTAAGATAGGAAAATGGGAAAGGAAAGAGCAGAGCATGTTCTTTAGTGCTAGGCCTATTTTATAGATTTATTGAAATCTCAAAGCCACTCCATGAAGTAAATATTATAATTCCTATTTACAAGACAGAAAACTAAAGCCAAACTTCATTTAAAGTCAAATAATTAAGTGCCCAGGATTTGAATGAAGGCCTGGCTGATTGACCAATCTACTACACTAAGTTGTCTTGCAAATAAAAACAACAACAGTAACAATAACAATAAGTGAACTGTAAAGCAACCCAAAATTTGGCACAACGGTCTCTCAATTCAGTGCTCTAATCTTGATCGCAGTCTGGAAATTCATCATTAACACAAAGTCACTACTTGGAAACAGAGCCAGCCACTGATTGTACTTAGGCTTTGTAAGAACAACACTCACTGCATATTCTCTGAGAATGTGTTTTTTAAATTTTGCATTGTTTTTATTATTAGGGACTTATTTAATAATAGCCTTCCTAAGCCTCCTTTCCTTGATTTGAAAGGCCATCACCATTGCAACCCTAAATTATTCTTTCCGAATGGTAAGAAAATCATGAAAACTCTTGTTGTACCTCTGCCCAAAGCCTATGCCCCAGGAAGAGAATTTTAAAAGTAATTAGTGTAACAGCTCTCACCACAGGCTTTAGGCCCCCTGTCGTAAGCCTCACAGTTAACAAACTTGAATATGTGCAGGCTTGTGAGTTTTATTTTTATCAATTCCAGTTTAATATTTTACTGACCATCACCTATGCCTAGGTTTTCACAATAGCAAGTAAAATGGCTGAATCTTTGCACACTCATAGCATTCTTCTTTTCAAACTACAGAAACTAAAGTAAAGGATACGTACAAAGAGACATGATTAAAACCATCCTTGCCACTGGACTTCTTGCAACAAATCAAACAAATTTTAAAAGTAATACAATTAACTGCCAAGATATTTCTCAAATATTCAAATGGAGGAGCAGTTTACCTTGACCTCAATTACCTTAATAGAATTAATAGAATTAAGTGGTAGAATTCTTAGAAAGTATCTGTTAAGTGCTTAACAGGTTCTTGTAGAATAATAATAGAGTTAGCTATTGCTCTAGATGTCTCTGCACAGTTTTTGTGTGCTAAGATGGGTAGAGAAAAATTATCAGTGCTTACTGAAAAATAGGAGCTCTAAAAATGTGGAAAGAGATGGTGAGCCCGCAATTAGATCAAGAAAATAACTGAAGTACATCTGGAGTGTTGGTGCATTTCTTCTCAGAGTAATAATAAAACATCCAACAGACCTCTTAACAACACAGGACATCACCATCATCACAGTGTAATCTTAAGGAAGAAAACATACATGCAAAGCTCCCAGTCCACAGAGGAAGGGATTGCGGGAAAGAGAAATAAAGGAAATGGGGGTAGAGTAAACTCAGCCCTGCTGTGAAACCCTTTCCACTCAGTAGGTGAGGGATCATTTGTAATCACATCCTCTTTGATTTGGACAGTTTCCAGTGACAATTTAGAGAGAAGCCCCTAGGCCTGAGGGAGAGGCATTGGAGAAAAAAAAAAAAAAAGGGAAACACAAATAGCTTTCTGCAGGAAATACAAATACACACACAAACACCCCATTTCATGGAATGGTGATCATGTTGCACATATTGATTTCAGAAAATGTAAAATGTGGAGCAGTGTCTTAAGGTAAAGGAAATAAAGTTAAAGTACAGTGCACACTTCTTTTTCAGGCACTTCCCATACAGCCTTTTCCCACCTCCCTTGGCTGTTATAATAAGAACACCAAAATAAAAAGATTACTGTCGACTGCCAAATCACTGCGGCCCCCAGTTGAGGACAATGAAAACCCTAGACTAATATCTATGGTGAATCTCGGGAGTCATATGGTAGACTACCAGTTTTCAGGAGCTTAAATAGTCAATAAAAATGCCTATGACTTTTTTTTTTTCTTTACAGGATAGTTCATTCTCATTATGCAAGATCATCCTAAGCGACTGCCAAATTAAATAGTCACCATAGTGCTTCCAATTTAAAAGCCAGAAAACATTTGCATTCTGATAAAATGGCTTCCATCAGATGAAGATCCTTTGACACCCACAGTCCTCTAGCATTTTAAAGGCTGTTTGCTGAGAACCTTCTCTGACTTTGGAGCCCCCGTTTGCACTCTGTTAACAGTCTAGCAACTGGTCACGGCATAATTAGCCATTTGTTTCTTCATCTAAGGGGCCAGTGGTGAATGTGGCTTCTAAGCCAAGAGCAGGGCCCCACCCTGAGCAAATCTGGCCTTAAAAACAGGCCTTCGAAAACCTACTTCTCAGTTGCCAAATACTCTAACGTAAACACTGCCCCCTTTTTGAAAGCAGGTTGGATCAGAACTAGATCAGAGTATTATTGCTTTTGCCTTCAGTTCTAATCTTTCAATGAACAATAGGGGGGAAAAAAAAGCTCAGGCCAGAACGTATTGCCTGACCAGCCTATCAGAAACTGATGTCATTACAGAGCTGATACAATAAGAGAAGATTAGACTCAAAGGTCCTTGGATATATATTTACTTATGTAGATAAACATTTTTATACTATATACCTATTCACTTTCATGTAAATAAACATTTATATGTATGCATATATCTGAGAGAGACTTTAAAGAAAAATGTGAAAAACTATTTTAAGTGTTATCTAAAAAAAAACTAAATCAAACACTATTTCATCAAAAGAAATTTTTAAAAGTGTTGTTTGTAAGCATTTGGAAAGAAATAAGCCTTTATTGTGACCAAATTATCTTTTTTATCCCCTCCATTTCTAATTTTATTTATTTACTAAACACATATAGCACTAACTATTCACCAGGTACTATTCTAAGCACTCTGTAAATAATAACTTGTTTAATCATATAACGACCCTATGAAATATGTGCTATTATTATCCCTACCTGACAGATGAGGACACTGAGTAGAGAGAGGTCAAGTCACTTGCCGAGGGTCACACAGCTACCAGCGGTCAAGCTGGAATTTGAGCCAGGCATCCCATCTGTGAAATCTGTGTTCTTCACTTTGCTTCCTCCCTAAGTGAAAATTAATCTCATTTTAAAATCTTCACAGATGAGGAACTTAAGTTACATGTTTATATAACTAATCTATTTAACTCGTGCCAAATCTGAACAAAAATATGGAAATAATTTATGCCAACTAAGGACAATAGCACTAATAAAGATATTTTCATAACACATTTATGTCTTATAAAATTAACACCCTGGCTGGGTGCAGTGGCTCACGCCTGTAATCCCAGCACTTTGGGAGGCAGATCACGAGGTCAGGAGATCGAGACCATCCTGGCTAACATAGTGAAACCCCATCTCTACTAAAAATACAAAAAATTAGTCGGGTGTGGTGGCTAATTACAGGTGGCACACACCTGTAATTCCAGCTACTCGGGAGGCTGAGGCAGGAGAATGGCGTAAACACAGGAGGCAGAGCTTATAGTGAGCCAAGATCGCACCATTGCACTCCAGCCTGGGCGACAAAGCAAGACTCCATCTCAAAAAGTAAATAAATAAATAATAAAATAATAAAATAAAATTAACACCCTGGCCAGGCACGGTGACTCATGTCTATAATCCCAGCACTTTGGGAGCCAAAGTGGGAGGAGCACTTAAGGCCAGGAGTTCGAGGCCAGCCTGAGCAACATAGTGAGATACCATCTCTACAAAAAAATTAAAAAATAAAAATTAGCCAGGCGTGGTAGCAGACCCCTAGAGTCCCAGCTACTCGGGAGGCTGAAGTGGGAGGATTGTTTGTGTCCAGGAGTTCAACGCTGCAGTGAACTATCACTGCAACACTGTAGTCCAGCCTGGGTAACGGAGCAAGATTCTGTCTCTAAAAAGAAAAATGAAAGTGGAAATAAATAAATTAAATTAAATTAAAACCAGTTCTCTTCAATCTTCCTATACTCTCTTTAAAAAAAAAAAAAATTTCAATTTTTTATTTTTTTGAGATGGAGTCTCACTCTGTCACCCAGGCTGGAGTGCAATGGTATGATCTCAGCTCACTGCAACCTCTGCCTGCCGGGTTCAGGTGATTCTTCTGCCTCAGCCTCCCGAGTAGTTGGGATTACAGGCTCGCAGAACCACGCCCAGTTAATTTTTGTATTTTTAATGGAGATGGGGTTTCACCATGTTGGCCAGGCTGGTCTCGAACTTCTGACCTGAAGCGATCTGCCCACCTTGACCTCCCAAAGTGCTGGGATTACAGATGTGAGCCACCACACCCAGCCACAATCTTCCTATACTCTCTAACTTGCATTTCCTGCATATATGGTGAGCAACATAGCTCTCTGCATGCATCACTAGATGGTCCTCCAGACCTCTCTGTTCAACAGTTAGTACAGTTGAGTCACTTGGTACCTCATTCCCAACTAAGATTTACAAAGCATATTTAAAAGAGGAAAATCACACATTGGTTACCAGTTCATTGTAAAATGGTGCAAAAATTAGATTGATAATAAAATGTTTTATTAGGCACATCCTTTTCATATCTGCTATATTATAACTTGTCTTGATTTTAAATAAAAAGGCCCTTCTAGAAGCATCTATCTAAAGTCTATATAGGTTATGTTCATACTGTTATAAAATTATAAAGTCTAGACATTAGAGTTTGCTGGGCTTTGACTTTAAACTATTAAATAAGAAAAAAGATGATCTTGGCAAGGAAACAATTAGATAATATTCTCGATTTTCACAATATTGATTTGTGTGTGTTGTAGAATTTCTGGAAGGAAGTTAAAACAACAATGACTAAATCTTGCTTGATGATTACAGTACTTAATTTATATTTATTAATGGCAATAGTAATAATGGACCTTATTTTAATGTCTTCAATCTGTCCCCATCTCTCAAACCATACTACCACCACCATAGCTCAGGGTTTAACACTTCTGTCTAATCTTATCTCCTCCCCTATTTAAATTATGACTGATAGATTGATCTTTCTGGAACACATATGTCACTTTCTGCTTAAAATATTTCTGCTGTTCTCTAGTCTCTTGATGACCAAATTATAACTTCTTAGAGGAGTATTTGGGATTTCTACTACTTTATTACTACCATAGCCATGTTTCAACCCCTTACGTTTTGCAAAAGCATTCTTTCACATATGTGCTTTCCCATATGTTATTCCCCGACTTGAGACATCATACCCATATCCTATCCTCACCCAATCTGGGCAATTTCATCATTCTTCAAATACCATCTCTCGTATACGCCAAAGACTTTTTCTGATCTCTCTCCTTGTCTGACTTAGATGGCTCTCTGAAAGGTTATAATAGCACCATGTTCTTACCTCTATAATTCAGTCAATTACTTATCCTTTTGGAGAACATTAAAGACCTACATTACACGCTCAAGTTTCTATGCACTCCAGTAAATGTGAACTTTTTGAGGGAAGACACATTTTAAAGCTTTTTTCTTTCAATACCTCACAACTAGCATGGTGCCTGGCACAGTGATCAATAAATGCTGAATAAATGGCCAAATTTCAAGAAATCACATATACATAAGAAAATGTTATGCAACCAAGAAAATCACTGAATTGTGTATAATCTACTAGTCAAGGTTCTTTGGTAGAACAATGGCAGTCTTATGTATAGCCATCTCAGGCTTTTGGTATCAATAAGAAGAATATACATACACAGCAATAAGATAGTCCTGTGTGATGTTAATATTCACAGGTAACTTGCATAAATAAAAGTGCAAATGTATGTGCATTCAAAACTACATTAGCAACATCCAAATACATTGTTACAAATCTTTTCAAAATATTTAGTAATTTTTTCCAGAAGTTCCATCCTCTTTTGCATTAGATGTTTAAATACCCTCCAGTAGATTATCTTTTTTTAAAACAACTTTTAATTAAAAAGTGAGGATAATTAGGCTGGGCACGGTGGCTCACACCTGTCATCCCAGCACTTTGGGAGGCCAACGTGGACAGATCACGAGGTCAGGAGATAAAGGCTATCCTGGCTAACACAGTGAAACCCCATATCTACTAAAAATACAAAAAATTAGCCGGGCATGGTGGTGGGCACCTGCAGTCCCAGCTACTTGGGAGGCTGAGGCAGGAGAATGGTGTGAACCTGGGAGGCAGAGCTTGCAGTGAGCCGAGATTGTGCCACTGCATTCCAGCGTGGGCGACAGAGCAAGACTGTCCCCCCCCACCAAAAAAAGAAGTGAGGTTAATTAATAATTCCAAAGATTACTATCTTTTAGAATTGTGCAAAGATGTCCATAAAAGTTCCTAGCAGTAAATTAAGTAGAGTTATCATTTTTAAAGATGACGGAGTTAAGCATATCCTACTATTTGTAATTAAAATTTGTCTGGGTGTGTGTTTGTTTATTCTCTGTTGTCCACATTAGATTGTAAGCTGCCAAAAAATGTACCCAAATTTCTTACTATAATCCGTTAGCACAAAGCAAATATGAAAGAAGTGCTTTAAAATCTTCCTTTCAACTTCAACTTCTGAAGGAGATGATTAATTCATGGAAGAACAACATATGCTCATAAAACATCAAAACCACCTGATAAATTCACATATTTGAAGAATCAGAAATCTGCAGAAGCATCTAAAGAGAGAAGAACCATTCAAAAGCGACTTGATGATCTTTAGCTCTCCTTGAAAGCATTTGCTGATCCTGGAAGGCACTGTAGGTTAGAAATCTGGACTTGACCCAGGAAGCATCCTACTGGAGGACAGAGAAACAAGGAGAACTTCAGAGAGTTGCATAGAACTGAAGGGCCAAAATTGTAGAATTAAAGGACATTAACCACAGACTCTGTGTCCCTTTTAGTACTCTGCCATGTTTGGAAGTTATAGGGTCAGGATACCAGAAAGCTAAGCCAATTGCCTCTCAGAGACAGAGTAGAAATTATTATGACCACTCAGGGCTAAGAAGAAAAACACCTTCTAGGCTCCCAATTAGAAAGCACTGTAAGACCATGCTTTAATCAGAATTAGATGGCTTATTACTAAAATTGCAACTAGCCTCTCCCCACCTCAGTTTATAATTGGATCCCATTCCACCCCACATGCATACACACAACTGTCTATTTATCCAGCAGAGGAAAGAGCAAATTTTGTGTGGTGAAAGAAAACAACTAAAAATGCTAAAAATGTTAGCATTCAATCAAACATTTTTAAGAAAACAAACAGGACTATATGATTGACATCCAAACACACAAACACACACACACACACACACAAGCATATCCACAGATGATCCACACATTACAGTTAGCACAGATTTTGAAAGAACTATCATAAAGTTTAAGACAGTAGATGAATTGATTATCAAACTAATTAAAAGGTAGAAAATTTCAACAAATAGTAGTATATATAAATAATTATAATTTACAAATATCACAAGAACATTCTAGAAATTAAGGGCTGTGCATAGGTGATAGACTTTGGATGTTTGTTCCCTCCAAATATCATGCTTAAATGTGATCCCCAATGTTGGAAGTGGGGCCTGGTGGAAGGTGTTTGGGTCATAGAAGTGGATCCCTCCCCTGAATGGCTTGGTGCCCTCCCCATGGTAATGAGTTCACACAAGATCTCATTGATAAAAATTCTGGGACCTCCCTGACCTCACTCCCTCTTTCACCATGCAAGGTGACTGCTCCTCACTCACCTTCTGCCATGAGTAAAAGCTTCCCAAGGCCTTACCAGAAGCCAAGCAGATACTGGTGCCATGCTTGTACAGCCTGTAGAACCATGAGCCAAATAAACCTATTTTCTTTTTAAATTACCCAGTCTCAGGTATTCCTTTACAGCAATGCAAAATGGATGAATGCAGTAGGTTTACCAGGAAGTAGACATACTTGTAAGACAAATAGCAAGTAGAAGATAAGACTAGTAATTTCAAAGACAGGTGAATAGAAAATGTATACACTTAAGTAAAGAAGGAAAGGAAGAAAAGGATGACAGGAAAAGAACAAAGTGTAAAAAAATATATCAGACACATTTGAATGGTATAACACAAGTGTAATAAGATTACAAAAAGAAGAGACAGGAATGAGATAGAAGCACAATTTGAAGAGCTAAGCACTGATAATTTTCCAAAATTGATGAAAAAAAACCCCAACTCACCAATTTCAGAAGCCTACTGAAGAGTATATAAAACACTGAAAGAGTACATAAAACACTTGGTCATATTGCAGCCAAACTACTGAAAACCAAGATAAAAATAAAAACTTTAAAAGAGCCAGAGGAAAGAAATACCAATTTCTTTCAAAATATACCCCAAATCTCTGACAGCTGACTTCAAAACAGAAATAATAGAAGCCAACAGACAATTGATTGACATTTTTACAGCGCTAAAAGAAAGTAACCATCAATTTAGAATTGTACCCATAGGGGAAAAAAATTTCCAAAATGTGACTAAGCTTAAAAACACTTTTGATTGACAAAACATGTCAAGTATTTAATGCCAAGAGATTTTCTTTGAAATAAATGTAAAAGAGTTTATCAGGTGAAAGGAAAATTACACTTCATAGAAACAAGGAAGTTCAGAAAGGAATGAAGAGCAATGGAAAAGGTGAATATGTATGCAAATATAAACAAATATTGACCCTATAAAGTGATATTTTGAATACCTCATTCAATTTAAAATACATGTAAAAATGAAATGCACAATAAAACACTGCAAATGGCAAGAAGGAATTTAGAGTTTAAAAGGTCTAAGATTTCAGCAATATTGAGAAAAATAGTAAAGCTAACAGTTTGTACTAGATTATAATAAGAATTCATGTTATAATTACTAGCTAATCTATAAAAATAGTAAAATTATTTTATGAAAAACAGGTATATATTATAGTTGGGATAATTTGAGCAAAAAAGAAAGGAATTGAATAATGTGGTATTATAACCCCAAATATAAAAATAAATATCCATGAGTCCATACTAATATAAATAAATGATTGAAAATGAGTAAGAGAAAAGAACCAACTATCTCATGAAGAAGAATTCCAAATAATTTATGTAGATACTTCACCCTCAAAAAGGCAGAGTATAACGCCCCATTCCTTAAGTGTGGGCTGCACATAGTGACTTCCTTACAATAAATACAGTATGAAAATAGGGAAAAACTAACTTTACAGTACAGAAAACCAACACTGCTTCAGTCCCATAATGAAAATGAACATAAACAATGATAAGTAATATTGACAGAATATACCTTTTATGTGAAATAAAAATGGTAGTTTACCTCTGTGGTCATTCTCAAACAGATTAGCTCCAATAAAATCATGAGAAGACCATCAGACAAGTCTCAGGCAGGGGCATTGTATAAGATATTTGACTAGTACTCCTTAAAACTGTCAAAGTCCTTTTTATGCTCATCAAATACAAGTACAGTCTGAGAAACTGTCACAACCAAGAGAATCCTAAGTAGTCATGAATACTAAATGCAATGTGACACCTGAATGGATCCTGGAACTACAACAACAACAACAACGATACATTAGGTAAAAGCAAAACAAAGAAAATCTGAATCTATTTGGAGGTTAGTTAATAATAATCATTAATTGTAGAAATATACCACATTTATATAAGGTGTTAGTAATATGGGGAAATAGATGTAGTAGAAGTGAGAATGTTCTATACTGTCTTTGCAATTTTTTTCTGTAAATCTAAGACTGTTGGAAGTAAAAATTTTAGAAAAGGGTGACAGATGAATAATACAATAATAAAACAATGTTTCATTAATTTAAAAGGAAAAGGAGAAAGCAATGAATAAAGACGATTAAAATAGAAAAAAAGAAAAATTTAAAAATCCATATTTATTATTTATTACATTCAATATAAATGGACTAAATCTACATTTTTAAAAAAACCCTAAAATTACCAAAATCAATTGTTAAATGCCTACCTACTCTAGCCTTCTTGCAAAAAACAAACTTTTAATTTCAAGTATAAAATACAGTTGAAAATAAAAGTATAGAAATAAAGATACCATGCAAACACTAGCCAAAAGAAAAGTGATTTAGCATATTAATATTAAACAAAGTAGGCATAAAGCCAAGAAGCATTATTAAATAAATTTAATAAAGATAAAGGGTTTAATCTAATAGATATCAGTGTACATGACAAATAACAATATCTGAGAATATGAAGACAGAAAGGGAAAATAGAGAAAATCTAATCATAGAGAGAGACTTTAATACACCACTCTAGGTAGCTGAGATGGCAAGATATATATGTTGTGAAGAACTGTTTTATTCATTTTAGGATGTTTAGTAGCATCCCTGGCTTCTACTCATTAAATGCTGGTAGTGCTTCCCATTCCCCAATTATAACAACTAAAACTGTCTCCAGATATTAAAAAAAATCTCTGCTGGTTGAGAACCGTTTACTACATATATATTTATATATGTTACACACACACACCACATATAAAGTTTATATGTAATATATTACATATAATATTGCATGTAATATGTAATACATATATTGCATATAATATACATTATACACGTATGTATATATGTATACACACAGACACATATATATACACACAAACACAAACGTCTACATGTCATATATATAAAATGTATACATATTATATATAATATATACTTATGTATATATGTATAAACACAAAAATATACTCACACACATATACACACTGAATAATACAAACAAAGTTTTCATAATTTACACAGTTAGCTGACATTGCTGCCAACAGGACAGAATTCACATAATTTTTGACTTTGCATAGACGCTTAGACTAAGATACACTATATGTTGGATCATAAAGCCTCAAGAAATATCAACAAATGAAAATAATTCAGAGTATATTCTTTGATCACAAAATTAACTTAGAAATAAATTGTAAGCCATCAAAACATCTCCAACTGGCCGGGCGCGGTGGCTCAAGCCTGTAATCCCAGCACTTTCGGAGGCCGAGTCGGGCGGATCACGAGGTCAGGAGATCGAGACCATCCTGGCTAACACGGTGAAACCCCGTCTCTACTAAAAAATACAAAAAAACTAGCCGGGCGAGGTGGTGGGCGCCTGTAGTCCCAGCTACTTGGGAGGCTGAGGCAGGAGAATGGCGTGAACCCGGGAGGCGGAGCTTGCAGTGAGCTGAGATCCGGCCACTGCACTCCAGCCTGGGCGACAGAGCAAGACTCCGTCTCAAAAAAAAAAAAAAAAAACATCTCCAACTACCTGGAAATGATGTACTTCTAAATGATCCATGGGTCAAATAAGAATTAACAATGAAAATCTTAAGATATTATAGCTGAATCATAAAGAAGGTATAACATAAAATAAATGTGATATGCTTTAAAAGTAATATAGAGAGGGTAATATATATCACAGAATGAAAATATTGTGGAAGAATAAATACTAAAATTAAATGATAAATATGCTTTTATCTCAAAAGGTTGTTAAATCAAATTAAATTTGGCCTAAATCTGCCTCTGTATGCAGTGAACTGTATCCTAATATAATTTGTAAATAAACTGCAGTCTAACTTGAGAGTATATTCTTCTAACAAGTAACTGAGCTTTGACAATCACAGTAGCCTGAACTTTCAGCCAATCACAGCCACAGATTACTCATACATGTTCAAATAAGGCAAATGTCAAGCTGTGACCAATTGAGCTATTTCTGTATGTCACTCTCTTTTCCTGCCTATAAATACTGCCTGCCCACATTGCTGGGTGGAGCTCCCTGAGGCTTTATTAGTTCAGGGTGCTGCCCAATTCCTGAATGTTTCTTTGCTCAAATAAACTGCTAAATTTAATTTGTCTAAAGTTTTTCTTTTAACAAAGTAATAACAAAATTAAACCAAAATAATTCTTAAATAATAGCAATAACAATGGGAATTAATGAAATGAAAACAAATGTGTAATAAAAAAAAACCCAACAAAGCCTTTGACTAAAATGATTTATAAAACATATACTTAGCAAAAATAAATAAGACACAAAGACAACACAAAATACCAACATCAGAAATGAAAAAAGCAACATCATTATTTGTAACGAAGGACTACTATTAACAATTTTAGCCAATGAATTTGATAATTTGGATTAAATTGGCAAATCCCTTAAAAACACAACTTTCTGAAACTGATACTATGTATATTTAAATGTAAATTACATTAAATATACATTTATGTTGTATATATTAATATACAATTACTAATTGTATTATATATTTATTAATAATTAATACAAGGCAATCAATATAGTAATTATTATCTTGCAATGTATATTAAAATTTTTTGATTCTGTCATTGAAAACCTTCCTAAAACAAATGAAGATGAAAATATTTGTACTAGTTAATTCTTCCAAAAAATTAAGAATAATACAAATTTTACACAAAATCTTCCAGAGAAAGAAAACAGAGGAAATACTTTCTAGCAATTTTTATAAAGCCAGGATAATCTTTATATTAAAGTACAACAAGAAACTGAAATTTCAGACTAATCCCTCTCATTAATATGTTATAAAAGTCCTAAATCAAACTCAGTGATATGTAAAATATATAATATTTTCATCCAAATACCCTCAATAGTAGAACGAATCAATTGAGGTGTATTCACACATTACAAATACTCTCTATGTGTGAGAGTGAATGAACTACAACTACACTCAAGTAACAAAAGGCAGAAGAAAGAAAATCAATCCCAAAAGGATTTACACTGAATTGTCCATTTATGTAATGTTTACGAGCAAAACTAATCTACACTAACAATATTAGAGGTCAGGATATGAATTACCCTGAGAGAAGATAGTGACTAAATGGGGGTGTGGGCATGTCTTCTGGGGTATGGGTGATATTGCTTCTTGATCTCAGAATCGTTTGCAGGAGTATATTCATGCTGTAAACATTTATCACGCTCTAGACTTTTGATGTGTGAATATTTCTGTACATGTCATACTTCAATAAAAAGTTTGATTTTCCAATTCTTTTTACTCAGCTTCTCTGTTGCCAGAAAACTCTTAATATATCTGTGAAATACGTTTTGATTTCTTTTTAGGTTCATACTTGAAGTTTCCTTGCTCAAATTCAGCATTAAAAATACTTAAGAGATTCTCTGCACCACATTGATGTAGGTATGAGTTTGGCTCTGCGATTCTATTGAGCCACTTTAAAATTGTTCCCCAAGGTCTCTTCTCTTATCTCTTTCCAACTCCCTCAGAAAACCGTTAGTGACGCTGGAATCCAGGCAATTGCACAACCCTTTTAATGTCAGTCTTGGAATGAAGACTTTATGCATCACTAGCTGTGTGCATGTATAGTGAAGTAAAATTAATATCCTCTGCGTTGTTTAGTCTATATTTCATTGGCTGGCTGCCTAGAATGACTAAGGAAACTGCCTGTAAAGTTACCCCTTCCCCTTAAAAGAAAAAAGAAAAGGCAAACTTTGGAATTACTTTTACAAAAGGGAAAATTAATAAATGACTTAAAAAAATAAACTAAAAGGAGAAAAGGGAGTCCTCGTGCTCGTCGATTCCTTTTTTCTCAAAAGGAAAAGTACTTCATTCGGGCATAGTTGTAGTCAAGCCAAATTGTCACCATGCTCTGGTGATTTACAAATTGAGGGATGATATTCACCGGCAGTGCTTGTCTCACTTCAAATCTTAATGCAAAGTTAATTGTATACCCTGGGTTATGTTCTACAGCATTTCAAGTGATATTGATGACACTAATAATATTATGTAAGGCAATTCTCTGAAAATTCATGAATATACCTTTTAATTAAGCTGACTTTTGGAAGGGCTATGGTCCTATTACATACTGTAAAATAGTTCCGTGTAAATTAAGCTCACTCTCTGTGTGTGTGTGTGTGTGTGTGTGTGTGTGTGTGTGTGTATGTGCAGCTACTATGTACATACTCAATTACTAAATGTCAGGGAAAAGATTAAAATGTATTTTAAACTGTTTTCAGTCATTGCAGTGCCTGAGGAGCAATGATTCCCTTTTCTGCTGACCTCCCATATAGTTTCTAGAGACTTAAATTTTCTTCTTTGAGGAGGTTACATTTTGTATCTTGTGTACACTACAAGCTTTAAAGAGAAAAGAAGCCTCCTTGATGTTTGGAAGAACGCTATACATGTTTTATTGTTTTGTACCCTCTGATTATTGGCAGCAGTTTTGTTTGAGGTTTCTACTGTCCTCCTTTATCCGTCAGATGCTTAGGGACACATTTAACTGATGCAGCAGGCTTCAAACCTTAGCATGAGCTGTTTCAAAGACAGGTGCAGTTTAGGAAGTATAGAGCTTAAAGGAAGAAGGTACATTATTGGAATTAGAAGTGCAACAAGGAAATACATGCTTGTTGTTTCACATTGAATGACATTTAGGTCTGTAATCTTCAGTGCTGGAATGAGATATTTTGTTCAGACTGAACCTAAACATGTCAGACATTAAATACACTTTCCCTGCTCACTGAGACTAGCTCTACATGTAGTCTCCAGGAATCCATAACAAGCTGTTGCCTTTCTCTCCTGAGGTAGCCCTCCTGACTTTCCCGGCTGACTTCCCATGCTTATCTGATGGTTTACTCAACATGTTCCCAATACTGGAAACACTTTGTTCCCTGCTGGTTTTTCCCCTTCTGGCTCTCCAGATGGTTTTTGATCTTATGTCTCGAAGGATCTCTCTTTTTCTTCTCTCTCCAGTGACCAATATGCAACTCAAGGGCAGATTGTTTTGTCCTTCCCTCCGTTTAGAAACTCTTCACCGGCCTGCTGCCTCCTCAGTTTCTTGCAGTCAAGTCCTGCTTTGTGGGCTTTCAAGACGTACTGAGTGGCAATAGTGTAACAACGTGAGTTCTGATGCCAGTTACCTGCATTCAAATCCTGGTCCCTCCACTTACAAAAATGGCAACTTCAGACAAGTTCCTTAACATCTATTTGCCTAAAGTTTTTCATCTGCAAAATGAAGCTAATAATATCATACATCTGGAATTTTTGAATGGATTCAATGAAACAATACATGCAAAAGACTTAGGATGATGTTGCATATATAGCAAGAAGTCAGTGAATATTGCCCTTGGTCAATAATCCAGGAGCACCTAAGCTTATACTATTTTGAACTCTGTCAGTATAATAAAATCTAGTTGTAATATAGAGCATATGTTTATCCAAGAACAGTACAAATAACTTCAGGAATATTAAAGACTAATCATATAGAAAGTACATTTGGCAGGAACCATAATGACCAAAGTTTAAGAGTAGGAGGAGAGGGTAGCAAGAGAAATGGTTATCCTGACTGCTTTCTATCCTCTCCAATATCATCATTCTAGCAGGAGATGGTGGCTCATGCCTGTAATCCCAGCACTTCGGGAGGCCGAGGTGGGAGGATCACTTGAGCTCAGGACTTGGAGACCAGCCTGGGCAATGTAGTGAGATCTCATCCCTAGTAAAAATAAAAAAAATTAGCTTGGTATGGTGGCACACACCTGCAGTCCAAGCCACTCACAGGCTAAGGTGGGAGGATTGCCTGAGCCTTTGAGGTCCAGGCTGCAGTGTGCCATGACTGGGTCACTGCACTCCAGCCTGGGCAAAAGAGTAAGACCTGACTACTCTTTGACACAGTTATCATATATATATATATATATATATATATATGAAATAAATGTTATTAGATTATTCTGAGAATGATCTCTAATAACTCAAAAGAAATACTCATGGCCTACATACCCCGATTCTTTTCTTAAAATATACTATAAATATTTTTAAATTTTATCGTGTCATGTCTTGTGTGAGGGACTTAAGGGATTCAGAGTCTAGTAGCAGAGACACATGCCCTACTTTCCTACCCAATTTAATTCCAAATATAGTGTGATATAGACTTATAAAAAGGAATGGAGGCCAGGCGTGGTGGCTCATGCCTGTAATCCCAGCACTTTGGGAGGCCGGGGCAGGCAGATCCCTTGAGATCAGGAGCTCAAGACCAGCCTGACCAACATGGTGAAACCCCATTTCTACTAAAAATACAAAAAATTAGCTGGGCATGGTGGCAGTTTCCTGTAGTCCCAGCTATTTGGGAGGCTGAGGCAGTATAATTTCCTGAACCTGGGAGGTGGAGGTTGTAATGAGTTGAGATCGCACCACTGTACTCCAGCCTGGGCCACAGAGCGAAACTCCATCTCAAAACAAAACAAAACAAAACAAAACAAAACAAAAAGGTATGGAGCAATAGGGAGTTAGGGAAGAATTTTTTATTCATACAAATTTATGAGGTACATGTGCAATTTTGTTACATGCATAGATTTTTTTTTTCTTTTTTTTTTTTTTTTTTGAGACAGAGTCTTTCTCTGTCACCAGGCTGGAGTGCAGTGGTGTGATCTCGGCTCACTGCAACCTCCGCCTCCTGGTTCAAGCGATTCTCCTACCTCAGCCTCCCGAGCAGCTGGGATTACAGGTGCACACCACCACGCCCAGCTAATTTTTGTAATTTTAGTAGAGACGGGGTTTCACCATGTTGGCCAGGATGGTCTCCATCTCTTGACCTTGTGATCACCTGCCTTAGCCACCCAAAGTGCTGGGATTACAGGTGTGAGCCATGGCGCCTGACCATGTGTACATTTTCATGGCAGTCAAGGCTTTTAGGGAATCCATCACCAAGTAATGTACATAGTACTCACTAATTTCTCATCATCCTCCCTCCTTCTGCCCCCTCACCCTTTAAAGTCTCCATTGTCTGTCATTCAATTCTCTGCACAAATGTGAACATATTTTATCACTCACTTATGAGTGAGAACATGCAATATTTATCTTTCTGTGTCTGGCTTGTTTCATTTAAGTTAATAACCTCAATTTCCATCCATGTTGTTGAAAAAGACAAGATTTTATTCTTTTTTATGACCGAATAATATTCCATGGATATATATGCCACATTTTATACATCCATTCATCTGTTGATGAACACTTAGGTTGATTCCATATCGTTGCTATTGTGAAGAGCGTTGTGATAAACATGTGAGTGTAGGTATTATTTTGATGCATTGATTTCTTTTCCTTTGGGTAGATACCCAGTAGTGGGATTACTAGAATGAATAGTACTTCTATTTTTAGTTCTTTGAGGAATCTCCATATGGTTTTTCAGAGGAGCTGTACTAATTTACACGTCCACCAACAGTGTATAAGGGTTTTCTTTTCTCTACATTTTCATCAGCATCTGTTATTTTTTGTCTTTGTGGTAACAGACATTGTGATGGGGGTAAGATGATATTCCATTGTGGTTTTGACTTACATTTCTCTGATGATTAGGGATGCTGAGCATTTTTCATATGCCTGTTGGCCATTTGCAGGTCTTCTTTTGGAAAAAGTCTATTCATGTCCTTTGCCCTCTTTTTAATGGGATTATCATGATTTGCTGTTGCTGTTGTTGAATTAAGTTCTTTTATATTCTGATACTAGTTCCCTGTTAGACGAATAGTTTGCAAATATTTTCTCCTATTCAGCAAGTTGTCTCCTTACTCTGTTAATTATTTCTTTTGTGGTGCAGAAGCTTTTTGGTTAATGTAGTCCCATTTGACTATTTTTTTTTCTGTTGCCTATGCATTTGAGGTCTTAGTCATAAATGCTTTGCCTAGCCCATTGTCTACAAGGCTTTTCCCTAGGTTTTCTTCTCATATATATAGTTTCGGGTTTTACATTTAAGTCTTTAATTCATCTTGAGTTGATTTTTGCATATAGTGAGAGATAGGGGTCTAGTTTCATTCATCTGCATATAGCTATTCAAATTTCCCAGCATAATTTATTGAAGTAGGTTTCCTTTCCCCAATATGTTATTATCAGCTTTGTCGAAAATCAGTTGGCTATAAACATGTGGCTTGATTTCTGAGTTTTCTATTGTGTTCCATTGATCTATATGTCTATGTTTATAACAGGACCATGCTTTTTTGGTTACTTTAGCCTTTTAATTTAAAGTCAAGTAATGTGAGGTCTCCAGCTGTGTTCCTTTTGTTCAGGATTGCTGTGGCTGATCAAGCTCTTTTTTGGTTCCATATGAATTTCAGAATTTTTTTCTAATTCTTTGAAAAATGACATTGGTATTTTGATAGGGATTGCATTTAATCTGTAGGGCAGTATGGTTATTTATTTACTTTTGGAGACCAAGTCTCACTCTGTCACCCAGGCTGGAATGCAGTGATGTGATCTTGGCTCACTGCAACCTCTGCCTCCCAGGTTCAAGCAATTCTCCTGCCTCAGCCTCCCGAGTAGCTGGGATTACAGGAGCCTGCCACCAGGCCCGGCTAATTTTTGTATTTTTAGTAGATATGGGGTTTCACCATGTTGACTAGGTTGGTCTTAAACTCCTGATCAGGTGATCTGCCTGCCTCAGCCTCCCAAAGTGCTGGGATTACAGGTGTGAGCCACCGTGCCTGGCCTGGTATGGTCATTTTAACGTTATTTCCAATCCATGAGCAAAGGATGTCTTTCCATTTTTTGTGTGTGTCATATATAATCTCTTTAATCATTTTTATAGGTTTTTGTTTTGTTTTGTTTTGTTTTTTGTCGAGATCTTTCACTTTCATGGTTGCTTATTCCTAGGTATTTTTTGTAAATATAAATGTGATTGCCTTCTTGATTTCTTTCTAGCTAGGTTGTTACTGGTGTATATACACACTACTGATTTTTGTACATTGATTTTGTATTCTGCAATTTTACTGAATTCATTTTGCAAACCAAAGAGTTATTTGGTGAAGACTTTATGTTTTTCTAGATATAAGATCATATCAACAAAGAAGAATAATTTGACTTCCCCTTTTACAATTTGGATGCCATGTATTTCTTTCTCTTACGTGATTGCTCTGGCTAGGACTTTTAGTACTATGATGAATAGGAGTGGTGAAAATGACCACCTTTGTCTTTTTTTCAGTCCATAGAGAAAATGCATTCAACTTTTCCCCAATCAGTATGATGTTAGTGGTGGGGTTGTTTTACACTACCTTTATTATTTTGACATATGTTTCTTCTATGCCTAGTTTGCTAAGGGTTTTTATCATGAGGAGATGTTGAATTTTATCAAATTCTTTTTCTGAATCTATTGATATGATCATATGATTATTATCCTTGATTCTGTTTATGTGAAGTATCACATTTATTGACCTATGTGTGTTAAACCATCCTTGCTTCCCTGGTATAAAACCACATTGACCATATTATATATGTTTTTTTGATGTGCTGTTGAGGGGATTGCTATTTTGTTGAGGATTTTTACATCTATGGTCATCAGAGATAAAAATAGTTTCTTTACTTCTTGTGTTCCTGTCTGGGTATCAGAGTGATACTGGCATCATAGCATATGAGTTAGGAAAAATTTCCTCCTCCTGGACATTCTGGAACAGTCTTAGGAGGACTGGTATTACTTCTTCTTTGCACATTTGGTAGAATTTGACTGTAAATCCATCTGGTCCTGAGATTTTCTTTGTTGAGAGGTTTATTATTACTGATTAAATCTCTCTACTCATTATTGATCTGTACAGGTTTTCTATTTCTTCCTGATTCAATCTTGGGAGGCAGTATGCGTCTAAGAATTTATCCTCTAGGTTTTCTAGTTTATGAGCATAGAGTTGTTCACAAAATCTTGTGTTTCTGTGGTAGGAGTTGTAACATCTCCTTTTTCATTTCTGATTTTGTTTACTTTGATCTGCTCTCCTCTTTACTTGGTTAGTTTAGCTAGCAGTTTATCTATTTTGCTTATTTTTTGAAGAACCAACTTTTCTTTTTGTTGATCCCTTGTACTGTTTTTGTTGTTGTTGCCACTATCTAGTTCTGCTCTGATCATTATTTCACTTCTGCTAATTTTGGGTTTGGTTTGTTCCTTGAGGTGCATTGTTAGATGGTTAGTTTTTAATTTTTATTTATTTATTTATTTATTTATTTATTTATTTATTTAGAGACGAGTCTCGCTCTCTCAGGCTGGAGTGCAGTGGCGCGATCTCTGCTCACTGCAAGCTCCGTCGCCTCCCGGGTTCATGCCATTCTCCTGCCTCAGCCTCCCGAGAAGCTGGGACTACAGGAGCCCATCACCATGCCTGGCTAATTTTTTTGTATTTTTAGTAGAGACGGGGTTTCACCGTGTTCGCCAGGATGGTCTCGATCTCCTGACCTTGTGATCCGCCCACCTCGGCCTCCCAAAGTGCTGGGATTACAGGCATGAGCCACTGCACCCGGCCTTTCTTTAAGTTCTGGGATACATGTGCAGAATGTGCTGGTTTGTTACATAGGTATATAGATGGTTAGTTTTTAATCTTTCTACATTTTTGATGTAGGCATTTAATGTTATAAACTTCCTTCTTAGCACTGTTTTTGCTGTATCCCAGAACTTTTGGTTTGTTGTGTTTCCATTTCTGTTTGTTTCCAATTAAAAAAAATTTTTTTTCATCTAAATTTCTTTGTTGGCCCAATAGTCATCCAGGAGTATGTTTACTTTCCATGTATTTCTGTAGTTTCCAATGTTCCTCTGGGTATTGATTCTTAGAGTTTTCATGTTGTGATCTGAGAAGATACTTGATATGGTTTTGATTTTTTACATTTGTTGAGACTTATTTTGTGGCTTAAGACATGGTCTTAGAAAATGTTCCATGTGCTGATGAAAATAACGTATATTATGCAGTTTTTGGGTAGGATGGTCTATGTTTGTTAGATCTATTTTGTCTAAAGTCCAGTTTTAAACCAATGTTTCTTCGCTAATTTTCTGTCTAGATGAACTGTCTCATGCTATAAATGGGGTGTTGAAATACAATTTTGTATTGATGTCTCTCTTCAGTTCTAGTAATATTTGCTTTATGAATCTGTGTGCTTCAGTGTTGGATGCATATATATTTAGAATTATTATGGCCTTTAGCGGAATTGATCTTTTTATCACTATATAACGACCCTCTTTGTCTTTTTTTTTTTTTTTTTTAACCTAAAGTCTGTTTTATCTGATATAAGCTTGTCCTGCTTACTTTTGGTCTCCATTTGCATGAAATATATTTTTTCACCCCTTTACTTTCAGTCTAAAAGGGTCTCTACAGGTAAGATGTGTTTTGTAAGCAGCATACAGTTGAATCATTTTTTTTTTTTATTTTGTTCAGCCAATTTATATGTTTTCAGTGGAGCATTTAATCCATTTATGTTCAAGGCTATTATTACTATGTGAGGTTTTGTTCCTTTCATACTGTTAATCATTTTCTATTTGTCTTATAAATTATTTCTTTTTCTCTTACAGTTTGTAATTGTGGTTTCATATTCTATAGTGGTGCCATTTGATTCCTTTCTTTTCCTTTGTGTGACTGTTTTACCAGTGAGTTTTATACTTTCATGTGTTTACATGATGGTAAATGTCCTTTTGATTCCAAGCTTAGGACTACTTTGAGCATTTTTTTAGAGATGCACTAGTGGTGACTAATTTCCTCAGCATTTGCTTATTTGGGACTTTATTTCTCCTTCACTTATGAAGGTTAGCCTCACTGGATATCATATTCCTTACTGCCAGTATTTTCTTTCAGTATGTTTAATATATCATCCCATTCTCTTCTGGCCTATAAGGTTTCTGCTGAGAAGGATGGAGTTTCCTTTGTAGATACTAGCTGCTTTTCTTTTGCTGTTTTTAGAATTAACTCTTTCCTTTTAACTTTAGACAGTCTAATTTTAAAGTGCTGTGGCAAAGTCCTTTTTGCACAGTACCTGGGTATCTAAATCTCTTTCTAGACTTGGTAAGGTTTTATCTATCATTTATTAAATTGCTTTTCTACACTTTTAATCTTTCTTCAGGTTAGGACACTGATACTTCATAAATTCAGTCATTCTATGCTGTTTCAGATGCCTCAAAGTCTCTGTTCATTCTTTTTATTCATTTTTCTTTATTGTCATGTAACTAGGTTATTTCAAAAAACCTGTCTTCAACTTCTAAAATTATTTCTTCCACTTGATCTAGTCTATTGTGGAAGCTTTTTAATGTATTTTGTATTTCCATCAATGCATTATTTAGTTCCAGAGTTTCTGTTGTTTTCAAGATCTCATTGGTAAGTTTCTCATTCATATCCTGAATTGTTTTCTGAATTCTTTGGTTTTAAGATTTCTCTTGTGTCTCACTGAGCTTCTTTTAAATCAGTATTTTGAATTCTTCATCTGGGATTTCAAGTATTTTCTTTTGGTTAAGATCTATTGCTAGAGAATTACTGTTACTTTGGGGGTGTTATATTTCCTTGCTTTTCATGTTTCCTGTGTCTTTACATTGATATTTGTGCATCTGGTGTAATAGTCACTTCTTCCTATTTTAACATTTATTTTTGTTGGAGGAGGCTTTTTCTTAAGGATGCATTCATGGTATTGACTGGGTAGTGCTCTTTGGCTTTACTTCTTTGAGTGTGCGGTGGTGAAGTCTCTGATTTCTTTGGCTATAAACAGTATTAGTGGATGTATGATTTCCTCAGTGCATTAGGAACAGTTATTAGTGGAGGTTATAGTGAAGTTGTGCTGGGGCCTGGAGTGCCAGATTGGCACATCTTTAGACCTCACTGTTAGTGGTGGGCTACACATGCCTATCATTGTGCCCCAGGGTGGTGTATGCTGACATCTGTGTTGGCAATTTCAGGCACGTTGATTCTTGGGTCTCTGGGTGGCTTTCTCAGATGCCAATTGTGGTAGTGTTGGAATATGAGGATGAGTGAGCTCTCTAGTCCCTGGGCAGCCTATATGGTCTAGGTGATGGCAGTAGCAGTGGTAAGATGTTCTTCTGGTTCCAAGCATTGTGTGCTTGGGTTGACAGTGGTTGGACTAGGCAACTACTGGAGGTGTGGGCCAATTTCCACGCCAGCAGGTGGCGCTCGCAGGTAGGAGTCAACTGTGGTGGTAGCTGCAAGGTGTTTAGGCCCAATCTCAGTCTTCTGGAAGAAGTGCTTCGCTGTCCCAGGTGGCAGATTCACTTGTGGAATGCTCAGGACCCTGGATTTTGTGCTTTGTCTCCAAGTGGGAGCAAAGCCAGATGGAGCCAGACTGGGCAGGCTGGTGCTCAGACCTCCCAATGGTGATTGCCTGCACCAGCGGTAACAGACAAGGGAAGGACAGTCATCAGGTACTTGGCAGAAAGCTCAGGTGCGGCTGACAGTTGCTACACTGAGGTCCTGGCAAGGGGAAGGTGGGGCCATCCCCAGTGGCCACAGTCTAGAGCAGTATGTGGGATATGTGAATCTCTCTCATGTCCTGGTCCTAATGGGGCTTGCTCCTCAGTCCTGGCTGTTGCAACAGACCTGGATTACCCATCAGACCCCCCAGTCCATTCCTAGATTGCAACTCAGCCTTCAGCCATAGGAGCCCCTGCCCAGCTCAAGACCAAGCTTCCATGGCAACTGGATCCTGCTCAAGTCTCAGCGGTGGGACCCACTTCCCAGCATCTGGTGGCTGCTGCCCACACCACAGTTCTGGCTGCAGAAGTTCACTCTGCCCTAGTGCCCAGTTCTGTAAGCAGTAGACCAAGTTTCCCTAACGCCTAGGACCAGTACTATTAGATCACAGGACAGCGCACAGTCTGTTAAAAAGTTACAACAGAAAATGGTGTCTTGCTACAGCTGCTTAGGTTTCATAAAGGGAGTGAGACCTAAAGTATGTTTCCTCCCTGGGGCGGTTCCTTCTCATAGTCTCCCAGCAGCTCCCTAAATTAGATTTAGGATTAGGGAGAGCCAAGATGCTCTCCCACGGCCTGGATTGCACAATCCTCCAGTGGGAATGTGGACCACTGAAAGACTCTCACTCACCCTTTCTCCAGATTGGAGAGTCACTCCCAACTCCTCATTGTTTTTGGCGAAGCAGGCTGCCTGTTATCCATCCTCATTTTTGGGTGTTTCCTGTTGCATTTCTGTTGCATTTCTTTGTCCCTCTTGGATAATGTATTGAAAGTGTGATTGTCTACACACTATTTTGGCTCTTCTAAGTGGATGAGATGTGCTTGAAATGCCTCTAGTCAGCCATCTTGATCTCTATTCCTTACAACACTCATTCGCCATTCACCATCAGACTATAATTTTTAATAATCAGTAGGATCTGTCTCTCCCCTTTACTCTTAGTATTACCATCATTATTCTGGTCATAGAGATTGTGTTAAGGAGGAGAAAGTTCCAAGCCATGCTAATGAGTTTAAATTCTAAAAATTTCTAAATAACTTTTGGAATAGAGGCAGCCAGTTGTCCATTGTGATAGGGAAATGCCTCTCACCATTTTGCTCCATATCTCAGGACAAGGGAGAGACTGCCTTCAAAAGAAGTCAACTGAGTCAAGTCAAAATAGGAAGGGAGAAACAGAATCCTAATAATATCATTCGAGTCTCTCAATCTAGCCATCATGAAGAAAATCCTAGGTGAAATTTGCCAGTATATAAACCAGAAATTTTTCTTTTCTTACATAGTTTTGAATTGGGTTTTCTGTCTTGAAGAGGGCTGCCTAATACAGAGGCCTACTGATAAAACAAAACAAAACAAAAACCTTTCCTTGCTTGATCTCTAAGCCTAGTTATTCTCTCTCTCTCTCTCTCTCTCTCCCCCTCCCACCCTCCTCTGTGTCTTTCTCTCTCCCTGAAGTTTGTAGGATTCCTGCAGTAGCAAAACTACTTTCCTGTTCTGTGACTTGGCTGATTTTTTCTCAGTTACTTTCCTTTGCTAATACATAACTACTCCATCTTCACTTGCCTATCTGCAGGTCTAGGGTATGAAAGCATTGCTCACAAAAAGCATTGATGGATGATGCAGGAAGTGAGGATTTGACAGGGAGTCTCTGCTCTAAATCAGATATATACTTCTTATTAGTGCATTTATCACTTTGAGCATCTTATTGCTTACTTATCAAGTATAATCACCTAGTTTGTTTCTCTTCTCTGTGCTATCACCTGCCTATTCATAGAAGTTTGAGTAGGGTGTGTGAAGTAGTAAGATTCAGACAATAGGGATTATAGTGGCATATAATCCCATACTAAGTTGTAGTAGGTGAATGTTTTCTAATGACACCTGGTATACAGATAAGTCAAAGTGGCCATAATATGTTCCCAATCCTAAAACAAAGTGAAAACAAAACAAAACAAACAAAAATAGCAACTCGATCACAAGAATTAGAACGTAATGCTCTGAAGAAATAAGTTTTGAAAAATGAGTAAGGAAGGGTCTCTCAGAACAAGAAGATCCAAATAGATTTTGTTGCATTTTTTCTACATCACAGTAGCTGCTTTAATTCTTACTTTAAACTAGGTAATCTAGGACAAGTCTCTGAGCATCAGTTCAACATATCTCCTAACATGCTTCTATAGAGTTAGCACAGAACATTGCACTTAGAAGGCTATAAATTGATACATTTAATTAGTATATACTTTCATGACTGAACATATGGATGCTTATGATGATTATTATCTCCTGCAAAGTTATATAGTCTTTCTCATTTTGTTTTCAATGATTCACAAGGTCTTTTTTTTTTTTTCCAAGTTTTCCCAATCACAACTATCCAACCCGCCAAGAGAATACCCGATCCACTCTTCTGATTTAATTTCTTTTTATGATACAGATATTTATCCAGAGATTTTCTGGTCAAAAGTCACAACTTTATCATAAAGCTGGTATGTATATATCTGTCCATTCTCTATCTGTAGTTCATTTTATAAAGATTATGTATACATATAAGTGATAAAATATGGCATATAGTTTGACTCTGATTTCACTGTTGCATATCAAGAAGTACATGGCACTCTGGAGCTGGGCGAAGTCTTTGGGAGGCCGAGGCAGGCAGATCATAGGTCAGGAGATCGAGACCATCCTGGCTAACATGGTGAAACCCCATCTCTACTAAAAATACAAAAAATTAGCCGGACGTGGCGGCGGGCGCCTGTAGTCCCAGCCACTCGGGAGGCTGAGGTAGGAGAATGGCGTGAACCTGGGAGGCAGAGTTTGCAGTGAGCCAAGATCGCGCCACTGCACTCCAGTCTGGGTGACGGTGCAAGACTCCATCTCAAAAATAAATAGATAAATGAAAAGAAGTACATGGCACTCTGACATTACATACAAACAGCAACAACAACAACGATTCTTGGTCCCCTCTATCACTAGACATATAAAAGGTATATGAGAAGTAATTTGCTAAATTTTGACCAAAATTAGCTTTAACAGAATGTGCCATAATACCAAATAGGATATCATCTATCCTTTTCTACATGACTCAAATATTCTACTTCCTTTTTCACTTAGAAAATTAAAAAATTAATAATTTCTGTCTTCTCTTATATTTGTATGTCCTTCTCTTCTGTTGTCCAGCCCTAATTTGCTAAATATACCTTACCTATTCGTCCAAAATATGCTTACTATAAAAATAACAGCCAAGAGTCAAGATACTTTTAGTGCCTACTTAATTCAGTGTCTATATTTTAAAGAGATTGGAATGGATTTTTAGAAAACAAAAACAAAACAAGTTGTTTAATATGCTCAAATTGGTCTTTGTCCCACTTTATTGTGTAATATAATCTCGATCCTAATCTATTGTATCATCAAATGTACAACACTGAACAAGTCAGTTTGTTTCTGAGACTCTCAATTTCCTCATCTAATAAATGAAAAATTTCTAAATGTCCTACTAGCCATATCCCTCTATGACCCTGAAATTTAGAAAAAAAAGTAAAAAATGGTAATTTAACTAAGAAAAAAGAAGCTATATCATTTGACCCTACTTAATTCCACTAATTTGAGAAATCAATCTAGCCTGAAGTAATAATCCAAATGAAAGCAAGAACTTACATGCACACAGATGTTTACCATATTGTTCTTTATAAAACCCCAAAAGAAGGAGGAAGTAAATATTTGAGGACAGGAGAATGGTTAATCAAATTAGGTGGCATCCTCAACAGGATATTTAACAGCTGTAAATGATATTTAAGAAACAACATAAATTTTCTTATATTAATTGAGAAAAGCAGACTTTCATATTGTGTGTATTCTATGGTTTCATTGATGTGAAAATGTATACACATGTGGAAAATGGCTTGAAAGAATCATAGAGTTTATTCTATTTTGTTAGAATGATGAGAAATATTTTTAATAGTCCAGATCTTCTGTGATATTATTTTCATACAAAAATTAGTTCCCAGTTCTTTCTTCAAGGGGGATACTGTTTCCCTTTCTGAGAAGATAACCGATGACCCTCCAAGACTTGAGAGCAGTGACCTGAGTTTAGGAGATAGTAGAACCCACCTAGATCATGGTGAGTACTCTTGAGAAATCTAAATACGCAAATTAACTTGGTAACGGGTTTTGAATCTCTCTAGCTGATATTAGAAATGGAAAGAAGATATAATCCAAGCTCACAAGTTTACAATTTGGAAGGGGACACAGTTACACAATTAGCAAATCACATTATGGGTCATAAAATAAGAACTAAATTAGAGATGCATACATCACGCTGTAAGAGCATAGAAATTTAAGAAATGGTGGAGAGATTCTTTACAGAGGAGGGAGAATATGAAGGAATTATAGATAATACTGAAAAAAATTGTAGTGGAGCATGGGAAGGGCTTTATAGACAGAAGGAGTAGCACAAAGAAAGAAAAGGAAACTGAAACTGTCTTTGTAGTATAAAACAATCAGTGGTCCTGTGACTACTCTAAGGAACCAAAAGGCAGAAGCTAACTGTTAGCTAGAGAAGAGTTTATTTGTGATAAACCTTGTAATGTCATGTTAATTGAAAGTTTAGGCCATGAGTAGCCATATACAATTTTGAAAACCATGGAGAGATTCCAGGAATTCAAGGTTGTTTAATATTTGAAAAGCAATCAATGCAAAACCTTAATTATACAATACAGAATAAAAACCACATGATCATGTCAATAGACATAGAAAAGACATTTAACAGACTCTAACATCCTTTCATGATTTTAAAAAACACTCAGAAAACTAGAAATAGAAGAAAAAAATTTTAAATCTCATGAAGGACATGCAGGTTAATATTACATTTAATCAGGAACAAGACATCGAAATTTGCCCCAGCTACTTCTATTCAACATTGTGTGGTGGGTCTACCTGTAGAAATTAGGTAAGTAAAAGCAATATACAGCATCCCAAATGAAAAGAAAGAAAGAAAACTATCTCTATTTGAATATGACTTGATCTTGTATATAGAATATTCTAAAGAATCCACTAAAAATTATTCAAACTAATGAACTAATAACCAGAAAGGTTGTAGTATATAAAATCAATATATAATAATTACCTGTATTTCTCTGGGCTACCAATGAATAAAAAATGAAATTAAAGAAAAAATTCTTTCATAATAGCATAAAAAATAATTAGGAAAAGACCTTAACAAAGTAGTGTAAGACTTGTATACTTAAAGCAACAAAACATTGTGTTGCAAGAAATTAAACTTTTAAATAAATGGAAGGACATCCTATGTTTATGTATTGTAACATTTAATATTGAAAATATAGCAATACTCCACACGTTTATTTACAGATTTAACACAATCTCTATCAAAATCCCAGCTGGATTTCTTCAGAAATTGATAAACTGATCCTAAAATGTATACGGAAATCCAAAGGACCCAGAATAGCCACAAGCATGTTTACTAAGAAGGTCAAATTGAAGGACTCACACTTCCCAATTTCAAAATTTACTACAAAGCTATACTAATCAAGAGTAGTGGTACTGGCACAAGAATAGCTATTTAAATAGAATGAATTAAAAGTCTAGTAAAAAAGAAAAAACCTCACATTTGGTTACATTTTTGTTAGTTGACTTTTAACAATGGGTTATAAGATAATTCAATAGGAAACAAAGTCTTTGCCACAAATGGTGCTGGGACACCTGTATATCCACATGCAAAAGAATGGAAGGGAGCCTCTACGCCACACATACACAAGAATTAATATTGATCATGGATTTAAATGTAAAAGCTAAAATTTATTAAACTTTAGAAGCCACCGTAGGAGTAAAATCTTTATGACCTTGGGTTTGGCAGTATATTTTTGCATGCTATACCAAAAACATTAGCAACAAAAGAAAAAATAGATACATTTGGTTAAAACAAAAATTTTGTGTTGCACACTGTACCATCATGATATTGAAAAGACAACAAACAAAATGGGAGAAAACACTAGCAAAGCATATATTTGATAAGGAACTGGTATCTAGAATGTATAAATGACTTGTAACTCAGTAATAAAATGACAAGTAGCCCAATTTTTAAAAGTTGGCAAAGGATCTGAATAGACATATCTCTAAAGAAGATATACAAGTGAGCAACATATGCATGAAAAAATGCTCAACATCATTAGTTTTCACATAATCCAAACCACAATGAGTTGAGTTACTTTTCCACATTCGTTGAACTGCCTCTAATCAAAAAGACAGATAAATATTAGAAAAGATATGGAGAAATTAGAACCCTTGTACTTTGCAGATGGAAATATAAAATGGTGCGGCTGCTTTGAAAAACAGCATTATTTTTGGTTTCTCCAAAGATTGAACATAAACTTCCCAGATAGCCATGCAATTTCATTGCTATGTATTTACCCAAAAGAACATCTGCTTCCCAAAAAACCTGTACATGAATGTTCACAGTAGTATTATTCAAAATAGTCAAAAACTGGAAACAACCCAAATGTTCAACTGATGAATGAATGAATAAAATGTGGTATATGCAAGGCAGGGAATGGTGGCTCACACCTGTATTCCCAGCACTGTGGGAGGCCAAGGTGGACAGATCACTTGAGCTCGTAAGTTTGAGACCAGCCTGGGTTACATGTTGAAACCCTGTCCCTAAACAAAAAAAAACTACAAAAATTAGCCTGGCATGGTGTTGCACACCTGTAGTCCCAGCTACTCAGGAGGCTGGGGGCATGGCTTGAACCCAGGAGGCAGAGGTTGCAGTGAGCTGATATCATGACACTGCACTCCAGCCTGGGCAATAGAGTCAGACTTTGTCTCAAAAAAAAAAAAAAAAAAAAGATGGCATATGCATACAATGAAATATACTTAGCAATAAAAGGTAATAAAGAATTGATACATGTTATAACATAGATGAATTCTGAAAATATGCTAAGTGAAAGAAACCAGTCACAAATGACTACATAATTGTATAATTCAATTTTTATAAAATGCCCAGAATGGGCAAATCTACATAAAGTGAAGTAAATTAGTTTCCTAGGGCTGAAGGGAGGGAAGATTATGAAGGAGGCAGGGAGGGAGGGAGAAACTGCCAATGGGTATACAGCTTTTTTTAGGGGTGACAAAAATGTTCGAAATTTAGATTGTGGTAGATGCTGCACAATTCTGTGAATATACTAAGGACTATTCAAAGTGTCCAGGGAATGGGATACTTTAAATGGGTTCTTTATATGGTGTGTGAATTATACTTGAAGAAAGGTACTGCTTTTGTAATTTAATATATCAAATCATTTTGGAGCCTAAATTCTATAAGGTATTTTTTTTATTTTTATTTTTTGAGACAGAATCTTGCTGTTGCCCAGGATGGAGTGCAGTGGCATGATCTCAGCTCACTGCAACCTCCACCTCCCAGGTTCAAACGATTCTCATGCCTCAGCCTCCCAAGTAGCTGGGATTACAGGCACATACCACTACGCCCGGCTAATTCTTTGTATTTGTAGTAGAGATGGGGTTTCGCCATGTTGTCCAGGCTGGTCTTGAACTCCTGAGCTCAGGCAATCCGCCCAACTCGGCCTCCCAAAGTGCTAGGAATACAGGCATGAGCAACCACGCCTGGCCTCCATAAGGTATTCTTTAAAGCAATATAACAATCTTCAATGTCCATTTTATAAGGTGAGATATTACATGTTTTGCAATTATACAAACTTAAAATGAAAATGTCTAGGTGTCAGTTTAGAAATTTAAGAAGGGATAAAAAAGTTTTTCCAAAATTCTTTTGTAGGTCATGCCCGCAAATCCATGTGAATGGCACTGGATTTAAAGAAGGAAGTTTAATTGAATGGTTACTACTCTCAATCACAGGAGCAGTTATCAGCATTTCCGTTGAGGCAATGGCGGTGGGAAAAGGAAGGCAAATATTTATTCACCCATGCATAAACTCATCAAAGTAGGTAATCAAGACATGCTTATTAAATAAACCTTGGAAGAAATAATGTCTGAAGCACTCCACAGTACATGGCTCAATATCCTACACAGAATATTGTCACAGGACATTTCATGTTTAGAGCAGAAATGAAATGTGTACATTTTCACAAAATCTTAGACTTTCTTTTTAGTTTTTAACTTTCCCTTCTGCCTTAGCAATGTTTCACTTTGTTTCCTAACAAGCTGCAAAACAGACTGTTTAAAGATGGTTGTTACCTTACAGGTAGGATGTGGATGAGGAAGAAAAAAAAAAAAAAATGAGTCTCAAAGGAAAGTGACTAGATGATGGTTTTACTCAGATTATTTTTAGATTGAATGTGTCAGTTCTCAATTAATGGAGACCCCGTAAGAAGAAAATTTATTTTAGAAGGGAGTGGAAGAGAGCCTTGCTACTATCATGACCTCTCCTTTAGTCATGGGTAAACTGAAGGAATTTCTGACTACCCAGGGCCTACCTCTCCAATTGTAAGTCAGTGACAAAGCTCTGTTCTTCAAGAAAGCGTATCAGGGCAACTTTGTTTAGGAAATGAATCATCTCAGGGCATAGAGGTGTGGATGTTGCTTTCTTAATGTGCAAGTAGGCTTGACAAATCTGTCACTGAAGCTCTGGTATACTGCATGCCTGCTTATTTATGCTCATGAATAGCAATGCGAAGTTTTATCATTCAATGATTCACAAGGGTACTTAGTAGTTATTTGAATTAATGACAGGAAACATGTTATTTTAGTCAGAATGTATGGTAAAGACTAGGATGAATTCCTGTCCTATTCTCCTAATCCCTTGCTACAGGTTTCTAAAATCCCATCATTAGAGAGCTATCCCTTTGGGCCAGGCTGGGTGACTCATGCCTGTAATCCCAGCACTTTGGGAGGCTGGGGCGAGTGGAGCATTTGAGATCAGGAGTTCAAGACCAGCCTGGCCAACATGGTGAACCCCCATCTCTATTAAAATACAAAATTTAGCCGGGTGGTAGCTCGCCTATAGTCCTGGCTACTCGGGAGGCTGAGGCAGGAGAATCACTTGAGCCTGGGAGGTGGAGGTTGCAGCCGAGATCATGCCATTGCACTCCAGTCTGGGTGACAGAATGAGACCCCGTCTCAAAAAAAAAAAAAAAAAAAAAGCGCCATCCCTTCCTGTTTAAGAATAAGTTAGCCCTGCTCCTAGCTTCAGCTTTACAAAGCCCTTGGGAGCCATTAATTCATTAGGCATCCCATAATCATTAACACTTTATGATAGTAATCAATCAACTACAAAACTCCTATTACTGACCACCAAGCATAAAGTTCAATCCTCATTTGTGCCTACAAAGAGTTTACAGTGTAATTGCAGATAATAAATTACATAGAAAGCTATTGCTATAAAAATTCCTTTACGAGAGTAAAATAAATAGGGCAAATATTAGAAGCTACAAGACTACCTGGAGACATGCTTTATCAATTCTTCCCTCTCTCATGAATTATCAGCTATTGTCTGTCTAGAAATATAAAGTGATTTTTTTCATCTAAACAAATATCAAAACAACCATTCTTCCAGGATATTGCTATCTCCTGAAGCACCACTTTGTGATTTTATAGTGTAAAATTTATAGAAAATGTAGTCTATAATTCCCTTCAATCCACCTTTCCTAAAATTCACTCTAGTCAGATGATACAGCCCCAACCACGTGACCAAAATATGCAATGATCTGCACTGCCCTGAACCTAATCAATGATGTTGTATTTAGCCTCTTTGATTTATCAGTAGGCTTTGGATCAATGGTCACTCTCCCCTCTTTGAAATATTTTTCTAGCACAGCTTTTTAGGAAATCACACTTTCTTGGTTTTCTTAACTCAGTAACTGTTCTTGGTTTTCTTTTTTTAGGTCCTCCTTATCTTGCAGATCTCTAAATATTGAATGCTGAAGGCTTAATCCTATCCCTACTGCATCCATTTCTGGAAGATCCCATCCAATTTCATGACTGACTTTCACTGCCATTTTTTGCTAACAACTTCCAAATTTATATGTCTCACTGAAACTCAGTATGTTCAGAACCAAACTCTAGGTCTTCTTTCCTAAACCTTTCACTTGCTCAGGATAAACACGTTAAAGTCCTACTTGACTCCCCTTGTCCTCTTGTATCCCACATCTGCTTTTCAATAAATCTGAATTGAACTACAGATTCAGGACAATCTCTTCCAAAATATTTCTAAGGTATTTTCTGGGATTGGCAAGTTGATTTTAAATTATTTATGAACATGTAAAAGTTTAAGGGTAGCCAAGATTCTCAAAGAAGAAGAACAATGTGAGGAGAATTTTCTACCACAGATTGATTGTGATGGTTAATTTTGTATCAGCTTGGTTTGGCTGTGGTGCCCAGATGATTGGTCAAAGAAACATGAGTCTCGATTTTGTTGTGAAGGTATTTTCTTAGACATTATTAACATTTACATTTGTAGACTTTGAATGAAGCAGATTACTCTCCATAATGTTTGTAAACCTCATCTAATCAGTTGAAGGCCTTAAGTTAAAAGGACTGAGGACTCCCAAGGAAGAAGAAATTCTGCCTTCAGACTGCCTTCCTACTTGAGACTGCTGCATCAGCTCTTCCCAGGATCGTGAATCTCTAGCCTGCCCTGCATATTTTAAACTTGTCAGCTCTCACAATTTCTTAAAATCTCTCGATACACACACACACACACACACACACACACACACACACACACAGTTGCTTCTATTTCTCTGGAAAGCTCTAATACACAAGACTTATTATAAAACTATGATATTTAAGATTGTGTGGTATTAGCACAGATAAAGAATATCAAGTAGAACAGATAATTCAAAAGTAAACCCATACATGTATGGATACTAAATATATGACAGAGATGAAATTATAGAATCATGGGAAAGAAAAGACTTTTTAGTAAGTATGCTGGAGCAAGTTTAAACTTATATGGCTGAAAATGACATTGAATTCCTATCTCATCCAATCAAAAAATCAATTTTGAATTTAACTAAAATCAATTTAGTCAATGTTCATAACTTATTGCCAAATGTAAAAGACAGTCCTATAAAACTTTTAGAAAGAAATATGGAAGACTATCTTTACCATCTTGGTGTAGAAAATTATTTCACAAAAAATTATCAAAAGACTTTTATTGAAGGGTAAAAGAATGATAAAGTTGATTACGTTAAAACTAAGGATCTCAGTCATCATAAACTCCATTTTTAAAAGTGAAGAAATGGCCAGGCACAGTGGCTCACTCCTGTAATTCCAGCACTTTGGGAGGCCAAGGCAGAAGGATGGCTTGAGCCTGGGAATTTGAGACCAGACTGGGCAATATAGGGAGACTCTATTTCTACTAAAAATAAATAAATAAGATGAAATAAAAGTGAGTTGGGCATGGTGGCACACACTGTAGTCCCAGCTACTTTGGAGCCTGCGGTGGGAGGTTTGCTTGAGCCAGGAGAGGGAGGCTGCAGAGAGCCATGTCTGCACCATTGCACTGCAGCCTGGGTGACAGAGTAAGACCCTGTCTCAAAAAAAGAAAGAAAAGCAAAAAAGGTTAGGGCACTCATAAGTTAGACTTTTGGTGAAAGTGCTACTACCCTGGCTGCACAAAAAGTACATAACCCAGAGCCAAAGGGCTCTGGGCTGCTGAGTCTGCTTTTTTTTTTTTAGACTGAGTCTCGCTCTGTCGCCCAGGCTGGAGTGCAGTGGCCGGATCTCAGCTCACTGCAAGCTCCGCCTCCCGGGTTCACCCCATTCTCCTGCCTCAGCCTCCAGAGTAGCTGGGACTACAAGCGTGAGCCACCGCACCCGGCTATTTTTTTTGTGTTTTTAGTCCAGACGGGGTTTCACCATGTGAGCCAGGATAATCTCGATCTCCTGACCTCGTGATCCGCCCTCCTTGGCCTCCCAAAGTGCTGGGATTACAGGCGTGAGCCACTGCACCCGGCCTCTTGTTTTTTTTCTGAGCTTCCAGAGTGGGGACCCAGAATCTTTCTCTCTGGCTGCTGCTGCCACTGGAGTCACCACCACGGTGGCACTGCCTCTGCAGGGGCACCTTCACCTCTGTTGCGTGCACCAACTCTTTCACCACTGTTTGCTTTGCCACTGCCACTACTATAAGAGTTGTGGCCAGAAACCAGAATAAAGAGGAGAGTTTCTTATTTCCTCCTTCTGACTTTCAATCTTTTTCTGGTGCTTTCCAGAAAAAGCACTTTGAAAATACAGCTTACAGGATCCAAACTTCCCTAAAATATGTAGCAGAGAACAGAATAAAGGGAATCAAGCTGAGAGCAAATTAATAAATAATTTACATACTCTCTTAAAGCCAGTTCTTATCATTCTTTATTCCTCAAATTTAACTGATTACTTGACCCTGCCTCTCAGCCACTGTTGGTGCAGTTTCTTCCTTTTAGGAGTCCTTAGCCTTCTGCCTGCGACTTCCTACAATCCAGTGTACCCTTCAAGTCCCCATTCAGATAATGTTCTGTACATAACACGGTCCTCCCAATTTTGAAGATCATCTTTCCTGGCCCTGTTCACCCACTATACTTTCAGAGTGAACTCTTGTACATGCTAATTTAATCTATAAACCTTCACAAAGAGGACTAAAAAAATAAGGCCTATTCTTTGAATGAGATTGAAGTCCCAGCTGGGCGCGGTGGTTCATGCCTGTAATCTTAGCACTTTGGGAGGCCCAGGTAGGTGAATTGCCTCAGCTCAGGGGTTTGAGACCCGTCTGGGCAACATGGTAAAACCCCGTCTCTTCTAAAAATATAAAAAATTAGCTGGACATGGTGATGCAGCTACTGGGGAGACTGAGGCATGAGAATTGTTTGAAACCGGGAGGTGGAGGTTGCAGTGAGCTGAGATCATGCCACTGCACTGCAGCCTGGGCAAAAGAGTGAGACTTTGTCTGAAAATAAATAAATAAATGTAAAAATAAAGTCCTTCCATGTGGAGAATTAGAAAACCAAATAAGCAAATACAGTGTCTTAAGTTTTATGTCAGAGGTATGAGTTATGATTAGGTTTGGCCATGTGAGTGGAAAATAAATCTCAGGATCTCAAAATCACTAAATGAAGAGGAAAAGTCAAGCTGGGACCTGCTTAGGGCAAACCTGCCTCCCATTCTGTGCCTAATAAAGATAGCCACATACCTTTCTCACAATTTGCCCACAAGGAAATTTCTTGTAGACAGAGAGAGGACAGACAGAACTCTCATCATCCTTCTGCTGAGATAAATGCACATCTGATTGCTTCCTTTAGAAAAGCTAATCAGAAACTCCAAAGAACGCAACTATTTGTCACTCATTTACCTATGACCTGGAAGCCCCCTCCCCGCCTCGAGTTGTCTTGCCTTTCCAGACAGAACCAATGTACATTTTACCCATATTTATTGATGTCTCATGTCTCCCTAAAATGTATAAAACCAAGCTGTGCCCCAACCATGTTGGACACATGTCATCAGGACCACCTGAAGCTCTGTCATGGGCCCATCCTTAACCCTGGCAAAATAAACTTCCTAAACTGATTGAGATCTGTCAGATATTTGAGGTTCATAGCTGCATTGAAAAGAAAACCCAACATAGCTTATAAAACATATAAATACATTTCTCTTCCATGTAAAAAGTTATTGCCAGTAGAATCGTTCTGGTCTGATAGGGCATCTCCACTAAGTTCTCAGGAATCCATAACACAGGCTGTTGAGGTGTTTAGTCCCATAGGAAATAGAAGATAGAAGCTAAGAGTCAAAGCATCACAGAGCTATGATGGACTTTAGATTTCTAATCCAACATTCTGTGTTACAGATGACATTCCTGTTTTTCTGCTCTGATATCCTCAATACATGGCTTCCATGCTTAAGGTCATCTCATAGTCCAAGCTATAATAGCTCGTGGATACCTAGCCAACACATCTTACAGGATAGGCCATCACAAGGAGGAACACAAAAGGGGTAGTCCTCCTCGCTGAGCCAGGTCCCTTTGGTAGCTCCCATACAGTACTTACACTCACATTTTATTGGCCAAAAATTAGTCATATGGCCACATCTAGTTGCAAAAGATACTGGCAGATGTATTACTGTAGTATGTACAAAGTGACCACAAATAAAATTGAAGTTCTGGTTCTTAAAAAAGGGGAAGAATGGATACCCATTGGCAATAGGCATTCTTGGCCACAAGCATAGTGTTATGGGGTCAAAAACTCACATTTGGGAAGCCAGAGAAGGATTCCAAGAGGATATGATTTCTGCACTCGTCCTAGTTCACTCTGAGAATTACATGTATACATGTCTGTCTTCCCCACAAGACCTTGAGCCCTGAGAGCAGGCACTATATCCTCTTCATATCTATAACCTCTCAGAGGGGAGCTTTTTACAAAACAGAGCCTCAACTTATTTTTGATGAACTGAGATGAAGGTGATGAAGTTTTTGAAGAAGAAGAGGAGAAGGTATGTCAGCTTTGCTAAAACTCTTACTGTCTTTTATCTTCAGGGAAAAAAAATGCCTCAGGTTTCATATCACAAAGGGAGCTTACAAAAATAATTCTTGGAAACATTTGTAACCTTGTAACAATTAAAATGTCTTCTTACTAATGGTTGATCCACTTTTTACTCATCTCAATGAACAAAAGTCCTTCCTCTCCCACTGTAACCCTAATCTCCACCCCAGCAGTCCTAACTTAGCCTGGAGCCTTAAAGAAAAGCCAAATTCAAACTCAGGTGAAATCATAGGCTTTATGTGGGTAGAAATAGTGACTCAGGTTTGCAGAAACCATGACTTGCCATCCTTTCACAGAACACAGCTCTTGGAATAGGTATGACTATAAAACCAACATTTGGACACAGGTCATTATAATAACTGATTCCCAGATGAATCACATTAACTATTTCCAGATTTATGGGGTTATCTAAAGTTGAAAATGGCAACCACTAGTTAAAAGAGTTCAAAACTCAAACTAAGACAAGTCCTGACAACATGGGGAAATTTAAGAGCAGCTTCTAACAGACCTTCTCTTATTTCATCCCATTTCTTTTAGCTGGTTTCAGATTATACACAAAAAGAATCTTTGAGATGACTACTGATTTACCCAGAAATGAAATCCAAGCTCTAACAGCTAGTTAACTTCCTATTTTGTTTCATTTTCTGTGACTAAGAAATGATTCTCTATACAGATGTTAATTATAGCGAAGCTGATGGGAACTTGGCTGCCATGTTCAGATACTGACCAAGTCTGGATCTGGCTGGAGACCTGGTTCAGTTTGAACCTTAGATTATATCTTGACTCTCTGAAATGCCTCTTCCCACTTTCTAATTCCGAGACAGCTTGATAGAGGCATGCCACCAGCTGCTTCAACTCCAACATTTCTGCATTATCAGTTGAGTGTGGAGGAGAGAAAGCAGACTGAACTCCTTCAGATTCTGCTTGGTAGACGTGGGGAGTCAGGCTGGAATGTGGATTTCTGAGGATCCCTAAAATGTGTTCTTAAGTGCTTTTCAACAAACAAGCTTCTTAGAGCTTTTTCTTGTCTCTTGGGAATAAGAGATAATTTTTTTCTATTATATTTCCGGTTTTCAAATGTGATGATTTGTGAGGAAGCTACAAAGCCACGAAGTCCAACTTACTGTTTAGGACAGTGGAACTATCAAACAGGACAAACTGATAAGCTCACAAAGTCAGGTAACCTAAAGATAACTAGGAGTTGCTCATTCATCTCTGCAGCATGAGAAACACTTAAAGCACAACATCTTGAGAGAGGAAAGAGACAAGCTGCCCTTAAGAACAGAAGATACTCTTTTCTTTAGGTAGGTCTCCAAAAATCACCAGCCCAGAACTTAAAATCCGTAACACCTAGGCTGTTGAGGTGTTGAGTCCTGTAGGAAACAGAAGACAGAAGCTAACCGTCAAACCATCACAGAGCTGTCACGGATTTTAGATTTCTAATCCAACATTCTTGTGTTACAGATGATGAAATCAGGACACAGAGAAATGTTTAAAATCTAGTCCCAATACAAATCGCTAATGGAGAAGGACAGAGATCCAACACCAATTTCAGTACCTCAGGAAACCCAGCTATTTATTGCCACTTTTAGCATAAACAAGGCTACATGTCAACTGACTCACAGTTTATCTGCTTTTGACTGGAATCACATCAGCTCAGCATGGTCTATTAGTTTCTCATGGTAAGACGAAATAAGAATCAGATGAATATAAGATGGTCTGATGGAAGAAAAAATATGACTTTAATCTTGGCTCTATTAACCTTTAGCAAATTGGGCAAGCCACATAAAGCCTCTGAGTCACAGCTTTTTCACCTACAAAACAGAAGATAATTCTCACCTGAATTGAAAGGATTCCAGATGAGGTATGAAAAGAAGTCAACATAGCGTTTCGCCCTGTTTGTGCTCAATAAATAGTAATTGTTGTTGTTGTTGTTGTTGTTAAGCACCAGAAAGACAAATTGCCAAATTGAAGTTGAGAGGGTAACTCGCTGAATCCTTTCTCTACAGATTGCCAACTTTACAGAGAAACTGTTTTTTCCATTTTTGAAGAAACCCTAGCTTGTCTACCTGGGAGCTCGTATTCAAGCCTTCACTTAAGCTCTTGAATCCTCCAACGAAATGCTGCTCAAGCCTTCTTGTCCTGAATTACACTGTGTTCTTGGATACACTTGCATCCCACATACATTTATTGTGTTCTAAATGTTTCTGGGGTTGCCATGGTTTCAAATGCTTATTTCTAATCTGCAGCAGAAAGTTTGGACTAAGTTTGCTAGTTAAAGGGAGGGAAGAGACATGATCATGACAGATTTTACTGTTTTATATTTGGTCACAACTTACCAATCAAACCTTATATTTTTCTTATTTATAAAATAGAATCATTATATACCCACCTCATGTTCTTCATATTTATAAAATAGGACCATTATATGCCCACTTCATATGTTTGTCATGAGAATTACAAAAACTAATACATGTTATAACATGTAGCTTTCAGTGTATCAGGTATTTAATACATATGATTATTCTTTATTCCCCAGGATGTCCTATCATAAACACTACATTACCATTACTCTGGTTAACTCATCCTATCATAGACACACAGATATTTTTACCTCTCTTTTCTCTGCTGTCTTTCCAGGCAGGTTTTTTTCCCCCTCTCCTTTTTAACTACTTAATCAGTTGTAATTAGCAAACAGTAAGATTCTTTTTATTACTGGCTTTTTGTTACTGGTTTTATTTCTCTTTATTACACCACCTGAACTAAACTGCTAAATCATTAGGTACGCAAGAAAAGATCCCAGAGAGGACAGACTGTCAGTCTTAGTCATTTACATAATTCCACTGTTGAGCAAAAAGCCAGACATTTAATAGGCATTCAGTGCGTATCAAAAGTTAGGCATGTGACTTTAGAATCTGAAATCTTCTTGCTACCTTTGAATTTCAGACAAGTTACTTAACCTTTTTCATCTCGACTTCCTTATGTGGAAAATAGAGATAAAGATGGAACTTTCCTCCCTGCTGTGTTGAGGATTGTGAACTGAAATTTATGGGAGGTCATTATTTTGGGCTAAGCCCCAACAGAACGGACAAAATCAAAATGGAGCCACTTATGCTAAGATTCCACATCACCAAACCAAAACCACATTGTTTATCTGATCTTCTGAGAAATCAGGAGACAGATCATAGTCAAATTCCCACACAGGCCAGTTTTAGCCAGTATGAATGAGGAAATCCCCTCTGCTTTAACACTAATAAGGAAAATTACCAGAAACAACCTGATGTCAGCCAATCTGCTCTTTGTATTATGCATTTCTTTATTCCTGCTCAAGCTATCTGATAAAAACCAACCATTCTGCCATGGCCATAGGAGTTCCTTATCTAAATCTTTAGATGAAATGCTGCCCAGTGCATAAATAGCTAACAAAGGCCAACTAGATCTTTAAATTCAATTTGTTGAAATTTTATGTGTGTAGTTTTTTTTCTTTCTGTCTTTCTTACTTTTTTTCTTTTTTTGAGATGGGGTCTTTTTTTTTTTTTTTTGAGATGGAGTCTCGATCTGTCACCCAGGCTGGAGTGCAGTGGCCAGATCTCAGCTCACTGCAAGCTCCGCCTCCCGGGTTTATGCCATTCTCCTGCCTCAGCCTCCCGAGTAGCTGGGACTACAGGCGCCCGCCACCTCGCCCGGCTAGTTTTTTGTATTTTTTAGTAGAGATGGGGTTTCACCGGCTTAGCCAGGATGGTCTCGATCTCCTGACCTTGTGATCCGCCCGTCTCGGCCTCCCAAAGTGCTGGGATTACAGGCTTGAGCCACCGCGCCCGGCCTGAGATGGGGTCTTACTCTGTCACCCAGGCTGGAGTGTAGTGGCATGATCACTACTCATTGCAGCCACTAGCTCCCAGGCTCAACTAATCCTCCAACCTCAGCCTCAAAATTACCTGGGGCTACAGGCACATGCCACCATGCCTGGCTAATTTTTAAATTTTTTGTAGAGATAGGTCTCATTGTGTTGCCCAGGTTGGTCTCGAACTCCTGGCTCAAGTGATCCTCCCACTTCGGCCTCCCAAAGTGCTGGGATTAAAGGCATGAGCCACCATGCCCAGTCACATTTTTTTTTTAAAATAAAATACAAAATGCTTAGCAGGTTGCATATGTAAAAATTTTACATATTTATAGTCATTATAACTAAATAACTATTAAAGTATCACACATAATTGGCAGAAAATGCACAGGTAATTTGATATTACTTACCCTCTAGATCAAGGATTAGATGAACAGCTAGCTCAAGGCTTTTACAAAGAGGGTTAGATGGACAGCTCCCTCCTCTGACCCTTTACAAAAGGGCACCCCAGGCAAACCACACTTTCCTGTTGTAACAATGCGTTTGCAGAGGCACTTTATTTTGAATGCCACTTCCTTTTCAACTTTCAGAAATCCTATCTTCCTTTCAAGATTCAAACTGAATACAAAGATCATCATCATGTCTTCCTGGATTCTCCAGCCACCTGCCTCCCACAGTCCCCTTCTCTGCCTTCAAAATACGCAAGTCTCCCCATCTCCCCAACTTCCACTATTCTGTGACAACCTGCTCACACCTCCCTGGCAGCACTGAACATAACTACTTGGCTGGCTTCTATGGCTTATCTCTATTAGATTAGAGACTTCCTGCCAGCCAAGTCATCTTCATTGTTTATCTCCCAGAGTAGAGAACACAGCAGGCCTCTGTTCCATTCCATTGGATACACTGGATTGATTTAGTTGGAATTGACAGCAGTTTGTGAAATCATTTGCCTCTGCTGTGTCTCATTGCCTTGTTAATTTGACAATTTACTCTGATTACATCTTACTGGAAGTGTATTGTCAGTTTCGTTTCTAGAAATTCGTAATTAAAACAATAAATAGGATTGAATGGGGTGGGGCTGACTTAAGAGTGATTATAAAGGGATTTAAAAGCAGTATTGTAGAGACATGCAAATCAGTACTAAGATTCCACCTCACCTTGTAAAGTCTCTATTCTTTTTTAGGAGCTGATGAACTGAACACAAGTTTTGGTGTAATTAACAAGCTGCCTGGAATATGCATGAACTCCCCTAATTTTATGGACGCCTTTAATTCTGAAAGCATCTTCTGGGAGAGCTTAGCCTTTTCCATAAGTATGGATTTGAAAGCAAGCAGAATGGAAATAAGTCTGTGTTGTTCACATGTGCTTTAGTTTATGTGCACTTAAAAGTTTTAAAGAACTTTTTTTAAAAAAAACCTTTTAATATAACTCTTTTGTAAAAGTAATACTTAAAAGAAAATGTTTAATGATTTAAAAAAATCTTAGAGAAAAGAGCCTCCCATTTCTTTTTCTTTTTTTTTTCCCCCGAGACGGAGTCTCACTGTCACCCAGGCTGGAGTGCAGTGGCGCAATCTCGGCTCCCTGCAAGCTCTGTCTCCTGGGTTCAAGCGATTACTCTGCCTCAGCCTCCCGAGTAGCTTGGATTACAGGCACCCACCACCATGCCTAGCTAATTTTTGTATTTTTAGTAGAGACGGGATTTCACCATGTTGGCCAGGTTGGTAGTCTCAAACTCCTGACCTGGTGATCCACCCACCTCGGCCTCCCAAAGTGCTAGGATTATAGGTGTGAACCACCATGCCCGGCCCTCTCATTACATTTCTAAAAAATATTTGCACAATTAAAATATCTCCATGTGGGCTGGGTGAAGTGGCTCACACCTGTAATCCCAGCACTTTGGGAGGCCAAGGCGGGCAATTCAAGACCAGCCTGGCCAACATGATGAAACCCCGTCTCTAGGAAAAATACAAAAATTAGCAGGGTGTGGTGGTATGCAGGTGTAATCCCAGCTACTCAGGAGACTGAGGCACGGATCCCTTGAACTCAGGAGGAAGAGGTTGCAGTGAGCTGATATAGTACCACTGCACTCCAGCCCAAGTGACAGAGCGAGATTCTGTCTCAAAACAAAACAAAGCAAAACATAACTCCAGGCACATTGGTATTATATTTTAATGTTTTTTAAAAAGCACATGGACTTCTTTCTGATTTTTAATGTCTTGAAAGTAAACACTCTTATTCCATATAAAGTAGTATTTTGAAATAATACCTCAATTGACATAAAATACATGTTACAATGAGAAAATAATGAGCCATATTAACATTGTGTGAATAATTGTAAATGAACTTATCACATTTTGAAAATGCCCCATGTTTTGAAGACCAGTGTATTAGTCTGTTCTTACACTTCTAATAAAGACATACCTAAGACTAGGTAATTTATAAAGGGAAGAGGTTTAACAGACTCACATTTCCACATGGCTGGGGAGGCCTCATAATCATGGTAGAAGGTAAATGAGGGGCAAAGTCATGTCTCACATGGTGGCAGGCAAGAGAGCGTGTATAAGGAACTCCCACTTATAAAAGCCTCAGATCTCGTGAGACTTACTCACTACCAGCAGAGCAGTATGGGGGAAACCACCCCTCTGATTCAATTATCTCCACCTGGCTGCTTCCTTGCCATGTGGGGATTTTTACAATTCAAGGTGAGAGTTGGGTGAGGACACAGCTGAACCATATCAGCTAGTGCACTGCATGAGTCTGTGCCTCCTTCGAGGTCTAAAAATTAAGCAACCTCTCAGGGTTACACAACTGAACGTATTCTCAGTCTCTCTGTGCTTCCCAATTAACTGGGATATTATTGGTACCTCTCTCATAAAGTGGACATGAGAATTAAAATAGAAAAGGAGGCCTGGTGCAGTGGCTCACGCCTGTAATCCCAGCACTTTGGGAGGCCAAGGCGAGCAGATCACGAGGATAGGAGATTGAGACAATCCTCAGGTGACTGAGACATTCTCAGGTGTCTCAAAATACAAAAAATTATCCAGGCGTGGTGGTGCATGCCTGTAGTCCCAGCTCTCGGGAGGCTGAGGCGGGGGAATCGCTTGAACCCAGGAAGCGGAGGTTGCAGTGAGATGAGATCCGGCCACTGCACTCCAGCTTGGTGACAGAGTGAGACTCAGTCTCAAAAAAAAAAAAAAAAAGAAAAGAAAATGCACATAAAAGGTTTAGCACAGTGCCTGATTCCTACAAATACTCAATAAACATTTCTTTTTATTGCTAAAAAATATGTTAAGTTTCCACTCTTTTCTTGATGTAAAGAAATGGGTGCCATCCTTTCTCCTCCTTTATTTAGAAGAAACCAAAAAAGCTGGAAGAATTAAAAAATACCTTCTAACTACTGATGGCAGGAAGTTGGCCACTCAAAGCAAATAAAAATTGTTATGTTTCTGAAACTGCAGTTAACCAAAACATTCTATTAATTTTGACACTTAAAAGGCTAACGATTCTAATTCCCAAATGGAGTTTGGAGTCTTACCTTGATCACATAAACTTGCAGTTTGGTGCTTAGGTGGCCTAAAGGTTACCAACCAGGAGGGTGGACAGTGGCTTTGAGCTGGCTATCCTGGATCTGCAACTTGAACAACCAGTTTTCACTGTCTCAATTGATCTGCTTCTTTGTCTTCAAAGCCACTTCTATTTATTTTTCAAGAGTTCAAAAGTTACTTCCTCTCTGTGTTTTCTATTTGCCCCACACACTTTCAGAAGGATGAATGACCCTGTCTCAGTGTCTCCACTGCGCTCTCTTAATATTTCTGTATTATCTACTCTGAACCTACTCTCTCTCTACCTACTATATACTACTCCATACCTTCTGCACTCTAGACCTTCATCTACTATATATCAACTATATCTATTCTATACCTACTTCCATCTACAATATGCCTCTATTAGTATAGAGGTTAATGTGCTCTTTATTTTTTATTTTTTTGAAACAGAGTCTCACTCTGTCAATCAGACTGGAGTGCAGTGGTGCAAGCTCAACTAACTGCAACCTCTGCCTCCAGGGTTCAAGCAATTCTCATGCCTTAGCCTCCTGGTAGCTGGTATTACAGGTGTTTGCCACCATGCCTGGCTAATTTTTGTATTTTTAGTAGAGTCGGGGTTTCACCATGTTGGCCAGGCTGGTCTCGAACTCCTGACCTCAGCTGATCCGCCTGCCTCGGCCTCCTAAGGTGCTGGGATTACAGGTGTGAGCCACCGCAACTGGCCTCATTATTTATTTTCTAAACATGAAAGCAGGACTATTGTATCTGACCATGTTAATATGTATGTCCTTATTAGATGATGTTTCGGAGATTCAATAAAGATTGTCTTCCAAGAAACTGGAGGACCTAGGATTTAGGTTGTTCATTAATTGTGTCACCATGAGGAGGCTGCTTAATATTTAGACCTTAGTTTCGTCTAAAATGTTAATTTGGACTACATATGCCATGTGATCCCTTTCAGTTCCAGAACCCTATGAGTTTGTAGCATTAAGTAAATTAAAATCAGCATTTTTGTTACCTCTTTATTTCAAGAGTTAGAAGACCAGGGCTCAGAGAATTTCAGCGATGTTAATAGGCCTTAGTAAATAGAGCCTGGCATTTTAGAGATGGGCTCTGGAATCAGAATGCCTAGGCTGGAGTTTCTCCTCCATCACTTGCTCTATGATTTTAGGCAAGTTGTTTAAACTTTCTGTGCCTCTGTTTCGTTATCTATAAAATGGGAATAATAATGCATATCTATGGCATATGATCTTCATATAAAGATTAAACTAACACATGCAAAGTGCTGATTCATTCATAAGTATTAAATGTTAGCTTTCATCTTACCCTGATATTTCACACCAGTTTATAAGACAGCAGGTCCTGGAACTTAGTCTCCTCACCACACAGATAGTGCTTTTGAAACTATACCACATGCTCTCCAATATGGTGGTTTAATTAATTACAAACATATACATACATGCAGGGAGATTGAGCCTGCTATGTATGCAGCACTGTGCTAAGCACTTAACTGTCACAATGATTTGAATATGAATATTACAGGTCCACGATACCTTAGGTGCAATTTCAAAATCAAAGAAGCTCCAAACACCAAAAGTACTTCAAAATTCATTGGATGACTTGAACTCCCCTAGAGGCAAAATCTGCCTTGATTGACATAAAGCTATTTGTAGACATACTTTATTCCATTTAGTGTGAATATTTATCTGATTCACTATAGAAATATTATTAATGATATATTTGGTTGTCTTTCTTTAGAAATAGGAGCCTCGCTCTGTTGCCCAGGCTGGAGTGCAGTGGCACAATCATAACTGCTGGCTCAAACTCCTCGCCTCAAGTGATCCTCCTGCCTCAGGTTCCTGAGTAGCTGGGACTACAGCTGCAGGTCACCATGCCCTACTAATTTCTTTTTTAAAATTTTCTTAGAGAGAGGGTCTTGCCATGTTACCCAGGCTGGTCTTGAACTCTTGGTCTCAAGCCATCCTCCTACCTCCCCAGCTTCTGGAGTAGCTGGAATTACAGATGAGAGCAATATCCTTTATAATGCAATACTGTGCCAAATCACCTGATAACGTTAATATGCATTATTACATTGTTAGATAATTATATGATTTGGATCTGTGTCCCCACCCAAATTTCATGTTCAGTTGTAATCCCCAATGTTGGAGGTAGGAGGGCCTGGTAGGAGGTGACTGGATCACAGAGGCAGTTTCACATGAATGACTTAGCACCATCCTTCTGGTGCTGTTCTTGTGATAATGAGTGAGCTCTCATGATCTGGGTTTTGAAAAATGTGTAGCACTTCCCCACCTCTCTCTCTTGCTTCTGCTCCAGCAGTGTGATGTGGCTGCTCCCACTTTACCTTCCACCATGATTGTAAGTTTCCTGAGGTCTCCTCAGAAGCTAAGCAAATGCCAGCATTATGCTTCCTGTATAGCCTGCTGAATCATGAGCCAATTAAACCTCTTTTCTTTATAAATTACCCAGTCTCAGGTATTTCTTTTCAGCAATGTAAGAATGGACGGATACAGATAATATACAGTGTTTGCACCTCAGTGACTTTCTATCTTTCAAAACTTCTACATTCTCAGGCCGGACGCGGTGGCTCACGCCTGTAATCCCAGCACTTTGGGAGGCCGAGGCGGGCGGATCACGAGGTCAAGATATTGAGACCATCCTGGCTAACATGGTGAAACCCCATCTCTACTAAAAATACAAAAAAATTAGCCGCGCCTGGCAGCGGGCGCCTATAGTCCCAGCTACTCTGAGGCTGAGGCAGGAGAATGGCGTGAACCCGGGAGGCAGAGCTTGCAGTGAGCCGAGATCGCACCACTGCACTCCAGCCTGGGCAACAGAGCGAGACTCCGCCTCAAAAACAAAAAAACAAAAACAAACAAAAAAACAAAAAAACTTCAACATTCTCTCTTTTTAGAATGAGGGAAATGTTTAATAACTCGGTTGTGCTGATAGCTATATATCTGTAAATTTACTAAAGATCAACTTAAAACAAATACATTTTATGGTATGTAAACTATACCTTAATAATGCTATCTTCATGAGACCATTAAATTGGAAAACATATATAATTGTTAAGAATAATAAGGTTAATCAGGTACACTTGTAACCTTTCAAGTTTAATATTACCAGTGACTGTGATGTTTAATGTTTTTAGCCTGAAGTAGGGCTTAGCTGATACAAATACTTTAATGCCATCCATCCAGGGTTTGAATTTATAATGACATGAATGGGACTACTGTTACAATTTTCACAAAAGAGAGAAGAAAAGACAAATATTCTAAAAAGAATAGTAAAAGGAACGTGAAAAATTAATGAAATTGAAGAAACAAAATGGCATAAGATGGTATAAGTCCAAATATCATCTCTTTCCTACTTTTCCCTGAGTTATCCCACTCCATCAGAATTCATTTTCTCCCTCTGAACTTCCACAGAATTGTATATCTGTATAATGAAATTGAATAACTCATTCCAGTCATCTGCATCTATTATACAGAATAGGGGCCTACCCTAGACAGCAAAGACAATTTGTATTCATTTTTGCATTATTCATGGTGCCTAAAAAATGCATAAATAGGAGTTTAATAAACATCTAAATTATATTGAACCATTGTCTCAATAAAAGTTTGTACATAAAAATGTTTTTCTTCCAAATTCCAAAACACATCTGAGTTCCAATAGTTTTGATTAAGGAATGATAGGTCATTATTATCACATCGTTTTATAAAAGCAGAAACCAAAAGCTGGAAATTTTAAGTTACTTGTTTAAAATGACACAGCAGTGACTGAGTGTGGTGACTCATGCCTATAATCCCAGCACTTTGGGAGGCCAAGGTGGGGGACTGGCTGAGCTCAGGAGTTCGAGACCAGCCTGGGCAACATGGCAAAACCTGTATCTACAAAAATACAAAAAGTAGCTGGATGCAGTGGTGTGCGTCTATGGTCCCAGCTACTCAGGAGGCTGAGGTGAGAGGATCTCTTGAGTCCAGGAGGCAGAGGTTGCAGTAAGCCACGACTGCACCACTGCACTACAGCCTGGGTGACAGAGTGAGACCCTGTCTCCAAAAGAAAAGAAAAAATAAAAAAATGATGTGGCTATCAAACAGTGGAGCTGATATTTCAATCTATGTCTAGCTGACTTAGAACCCAAAACTTTATCTGCTTGTCTTGAAGATATTTGCAATTGTGAGTACAATATTAACAAATAAGTCATCTTGATTTAAAAAAATTCTCTGTAATAAATTAGTCAATGTTACAGACATGTAAAATTTTCTAATAGAGTTGGAAGTATTTTCAGTTTGGGGGGTCAGAACATTATTTGGTTTACTTTCTTCTCTTCAGAACCTACCTGTTCTAAAGGAATACTCAAAACTATTGAATTTTTATTATTTTTCTTTAACTATTCTCTTTAAACAGTAAGAATTGTGTTATTAATCTGTGAACTAAACAAAACAGTCAGAAATAGATAAGCTAGTAAAGAAAACACACACAAAAGAAAACAAAAGTGTTTATCATCAATTCCGTTCTTCTCTTTTTATAAGGCACTTTAGCAAATTATCTCCCAAAACCTATCTTAGCATGATCCAGTTGGGTCCTTTGCCACAATGAGAAGCCACAAGATGAACCATCAGATTTAAAAGGCAATAAATATACTATAGTCCAGTTTCCTGGGAAAGATAAAATGTTTTGAATTTGACTTCCTCTGTATCCCTAAAATTACTTCGGAAAGAAAATACTGATGAATTCCTCATTGGTCTTTTTCCTTTGTATGTTTTGTTAGTTGTTTTTTTCTGAAAAAGAAACAAAAAAGGAGGCTGTGAAAAGTTGTTGTTCATTAATGAAACTCAAAAAGTAGTCAAATCCCTTTGAAGTTTAAGACAGCATCTGTTCCAGTGTCCAAAGAGAGTAGAAAATTAACATCTCTATCACATGGCTTTGAATGTCAAGTTACTGCCACCCAGAAGTTGCAGGTGCAAGGATATAGTTTTGTTTTATAAAGCATATTTGTGTGTGTGTGTCTGTGTGTCTGTGTGAGTGCATGTGTACAAAATAAGGACCAGGTCTCAAAAAAATTCATGTTTTTAACTAACTTGCAAATATACTGAGACTTATTAAGCTAAAATTGTCTTCAGGTGGATTTTTCTCAGTTATCTGTCAAAAACCATTTAGAGTTCAGTCAATAATGATCTGGGTCCTATTGTAGAAAATGAAAACTTTCTAGTGGACGACTTCACTTTACCAGTTCAGCTAATTGAAAGAAATATATTTAATAGTGGGAAGTCAGATTTAAGCAGCATGTAGAAGATGCTTATATCTCTTCTCTTTCTCAGTCAAGGTTTTTAAAAGTTCCATTCGAATATTATAAAAATAATGATAAATGCCATATTTTATTTTGATTTATTTATTTTTTTGAGACAGAGTCTCACTCTGTCGCCCAGGCCCAGGATGGAGTGCAATGGCACTGTCTCAGCTCACTGCAACCTCCACCTCCCAGGTTCAAGCGATTCTTGTGTCTCAGCCTCAAGAGTAGCTGGGATTACAGGCATGTGCCACCACACCTGGCTAATTTTGTATTTTTAGTAGAGATGGGTTTCTTCATGTTGGCCAGGCTGGTCTTGAACTCCTGGCCTCAAGATATCTACCTGCCTTGGCCTCCCAAAGTGCTGGGATTACAGGACTGAGCCACCACCGCCAGCCCCATATTTTAACTTCAACTTTATATATATATATAAAATATATATTATATAATATATAATATATATACAAATATATTATATATAAAATATAAAATATATAATATGTATAAAATATATAACATATATAACTTTATATATTATATATAAATATATAACACATATGTTATGTATATTATATATAAACATATAACATATATAACTTTATATATTATATACAACACATAACTTTATATATAATATATAACACATATAACTATATATAATATATAACATATAACTTTACATATTGTATATAACATATATAACTTTATATATATAACTTTATATATATTATATAACGTTATATATGTTATATATATGCATTAATTTGTCCGTAGCTTTTTTTGTTAGTTTTTTACGGTATAAGGTTAGGTCATTTATTGGAGACCTTTCTTCTGTTATAATGTAGACATGTATTACTATGAACTTCTCTAGTAGTATTCCTTTTGCTGTACCCCATAAGTTTTGGTAAGTTGTAGTTTCTTTTCATGGGTCTCAACATATTTTCTAATTTTCTTTTTGATTTCTTATTTGACCCAATGATTTGACTGTGTTGCTTAATTTATACATATTTGTAAATTTTCCAGTTTTCTTTCTTCTTTTTTTTTTTTTTTTTTGAGACAGAGTCTCACTCTGTCACCCGGGCTGGAGTGCAGTGGTGCATTCTCCACTCACTGCAAGCTCTACCTCCTGGATTCATGCCATTCTCCTGCCTCAGCCTCCCGAGCAGCTGGGACTACAGGCGCCTGTGACCATGCCGGGCTAATTTTCTGTATTTTTAGTAGAGACGGGGTTTCACCATGTTAGCCAGGATGGCCTCGATCTCCTGACCTCATGATCCGCCCACTTTGGCCTCTCAAAGTGCTGGGATTACAGGCGTGAGCCACTGTGCCCGGCCAAGTTTTCTTTCTTCCATTAATTTCCAGTTTCATTCCATTGTATTCATAAATGATATTTGATATGACTTTAGTCTTTTTACATTTATAAAGACTTGTTTTATGAGCTAACATGTAGTATATCTTGGTGAAAGATCTGTGAGCACATGAGAAGAATGTGTATTCTGCTGCTATTGGGTGTAATGTTCTGTACAGGTCAGTTAGGTCCATTTAATCTATAGTGCTATTTAAGACCTCTATTTCCTTATTAAAAGCCCAGGGCTGGACAGCTCCAGTGATGATTTATTCCAAATATTTAAAGATAGATTAATGCCAATTCTTCTGAAACTCTTCTAAAAAATTGAAGAGAAGGGAACACCTTCAAGCTCATTTTGTGAGGCATTACTCTGATACCAAACGTAAAGGAATCACAAGAAAAACAAGAACAACTATAGACAAATATCCCTGATGAATATAGATGCTAAAATCTCCAACAAAACATAGCAAACCAGCCAGGCGTGTAATCCCCGCACTTTGGGAGGTCGAGGCAGGCGGGATACCTTAAGTCAGGAGCTTGAGGCCAGGCTGGCCAACATGGCGAAACCTCGTCTCTACTAAAAACACAAAAATTAGCCAGGCGTGCTGGCGTGCACCTGCAATCCCAGCTACTTGGGAGGCTGCGGCAGGAGAATCACTTGAACCTGGGAGGCAGCGTCTTCAGTGAGCCGAAGTCACGCCACTGCACTCTAACCTCAGCGACAGAGTAAGACTCTGTCTCAAAAAAACAAA
>NC_044983.1:117040166-117078195 GCF_008728515.1 Papio anubis
GGCCACAATGAAATCAAACTAAAAATTGGTAACAGAAAGGGCAGAAAGTCACCACACATATGGAAATTAAACACTTACATTTTAAAATAATCCATGGGTCAAAGAGAAAGTAATAAAGTACACTTAAAAACACACTGAACTGAATGAATACTAAACAAAACAAAAATCCTAGCATATCAAGATATGTGGGATATAGCTAAAACAGTGCTGAGAGGGAAATTTTTGGGCTACATACTTACATCAGAAAAGGGGAAATGTCTAAAAAGCTATGAGAGTTTTAAAAAATACCTAGCTATTAACTTAGGTTTTCTTATATATATGGTCTTATAATCCTAGTTGCTATTTCATTCTACTACTACTAGTTTGCGACTGTATATGACTATGAGACAAAAAAAGATGTTGCTAATTGGCAAAGTGAATAACAAATCAATAAGTATAAGAAACATATAAGCATCTACTATGTAGTAACAGTGGTAGAATAAGGTAACACTGATATTAAATTACTATCCTGGATTTCCCTTGGTGTATATTACCTATCATTTCCAAATTTCTACTAGTTTTTTCTTAATTCATTATTTTTTGCTTGGCTTAAAACAAATCTGTTTAGCAAAAAAAAAAAAAAAAAAAAAAGACTCATGAGTGTGTTGTATTTGTGTTAGTCAGAATGAAATTCTGTCTCTTGTTTCCAAGTAACTTGACACATTTATATTCATTGTAACTATCATTATAATTGGATTTACTTTTACTTTCTGGTTTCATATATTCTATTTATCATACAATTATATTTGTGGAAACAAAAATGACATTTTAGATTTGTGCAATTCACATACCTCATATTGATGGCTCATTTGAAATGAATTTATGACCAGAAGACCTGTTTATAAATACTGAGGACCGAAACAAAAGAATGATATTTGAAATGAGATTGGATTTGAAAAATATTTAAAGGTAAAATTAAAATGATTTGATTGGTAATTGAATGAGGGAAGTAGCAGACGAGAAGCTAATCTCCAGCTGGGAAAACTTAGTAAAGGTTGGCACCATACAATAAATGAAGTAAAGTTACACCAAATATCCCATTCCTCTCTGTACAAGTACTGTCCCCTCAGGGCCCTCTCTGTGGGAATTTGGAATTACAATGAGCTATGACCACACCACTGCACTCCAACCTGGGCAACAGAGCGAAACCCTGTCCCTAAATATATATATATGTACGTATGTATGTGTGTGTGTGTGTATGTATTTTTTGTTTTATTTTTTATGTTTTTGAGACAGAGTCTCACTCTGTCACCCAAGTTGGAGTGCAGTGGCACGATCTCGACTCACTGCAACCTCCACCTCCCGGTTTCAAGCAATTCTTCCGCCTCAGCCTCCCAAGTAGCTGGGATTACAAGTGTGTGCCACCATGCCCAGCTAATTTTTGTACTTTTAGTAGAGACACAGTATTGCCATGTTGGCCAGGCTGGTCTTGAACTCCTGACCTCAGGTGATCCATCCACCTCAGCCTCCCGAAGTGCTGGGATTACAGGCATGAGCCACCGTGCATGGCATATATATATATATGTTTTAATATATGTGCACGTGTACATATATATGTGTGCATGTGTATATATATGTATATGTGTATACACATACACACACACATGCACATATGTTGCAAACTTGACATATATATATACACACATCAACCCAATTGCAAACTTGACATATACATGATTGTGTACATATATGTATATATCACATATATATACATACACACAATTGCAAAATGATATACATATGTACATACACATAAAAGATGATGACTATGATGTGAAAGTCATGGAGTACTGTCACAGCTAAGAGACGGAGAGATGAGTTAGAATACTGAAGTGGACAGAGATGGAAAAAAGTAGTTTAGACAGAAAGAGTAGTTTGGGACTGAGAGGTATTGTAATGAAAATGTGCACTAACTTGTTTAATATAACGTACTGTAAACAAAAAAGTTTGCAATTAGGTTGGAAAGTTTAAGGTCAGATCAGACTAAAGAGTTTGGAGGACAGGGGTCCACAAAGAATGGTGCAAGGGGGCCTGATAGATGGAGCTGTGGCTGAGCTTCAATGTGCAAGGCAGGATATTCAAGGCATGTGTGCAAAGCCCATCATGTTATGGGATGTGGCCATAAGTGGAGAAAAAAGACGGATGGGCTGAGGGCCAGATGCAGGAGACTGGTACCTAGGTGCTGGTGGCTGCTAGTATGTTCTCCTTGCACTGTGGTTCTGGCATAGTATGCTGAAGCATTTGAGAATTCTAAATTTCAAATTGGCCTTGCAAAGTATTTTGTCAAGGTAGAAAGAACTAATTTTAGCAAATATTTCGCCAACTTGTTTTATAACTATTAGGCATGTAGACATACGGCATATGAGCCACTATAAGTATCCTTGTGCAGAGTCCTGCAAATGCTAATGACAAGACTTGTGCCTGGACTATAATAGATGCTTAATAAACTTTTGGTGAATGAATATGCAGCAACAGTGAACATGATGGCTCAAAATAAGGAGAGACAGCCGAAAGTAGATCAAATTGGCCAGAAATTCCAAGAGGTAAAGTCTTCTGCTAGGGTTCTAATGTGATAGCAGTATAAATTCAGTTATTTGGAGGAGAGTTAATAAGTCATGTCTGAATTACTATATTTAGAAATTTTATTATTTTATTTAGAAATTGGAATTGAATGAAAACATCAATAAGAAAAAAGGTATCCTTTGTCTTTGCTCTAAAACAAAGGTGTAAAGACTCAGTTTTAGCTAACCATTTATTCTCAGACACTCCTAGAAACTTGTCAAAAGCCCTGGCACAAAAACTGAATTTGGCCTGAATCTCTGACTTACTGTGTGTTACCTGGAGGGGTCGCTTGACCTCCTCGCACTTCAGATCGTTCAGCTGGAGGCATGCGATGAAGCAACGGTGTGCTGAAAACCAGATGAGAACTCTGTTAATTTCACTGGGTAAATTACAATAGGGAAGAAAGAAAACAACTATTTCTTTCTTTCTTTCTTTTTTTTTTTTTTTTTTTTTTTTTTTTGAGACGGAGTCTCGCTTTGTCGCCCAGGCTGGAGTGCAGTGGCGCAATCTCAGCTCACTGCAAGCTCCGCCTCTGGGTTCACACCATTCTCCTGCCTCAGCCTCCCGAGTAGCTGGGACTACAGGCGCCCACCACCACGCCCGGCTAGTTTTTTTGTATTTTTAGTAGAGACGGGGTTTCACGGTGTGAGCCAGGATGGTCTCTATCTCCTGACCTCGTGCTCCACCCGCCTCGGCCTCCCAAAGTGCTGGGATTACAGGCATGAGCCACAGCGCCCAGCCAAAAACAACTATTTCAAAGAAGTATTTTAAACTTGTCTTTTAAGCCTTTTTGAACATGGAGTTTCCTATTATTTAAGTAGACATGGTTAATAACGCCTATAGTAAATTCCTTCTAAACTACATACTTACGCCTGATACTTAATTAGTACTTTAAAGGGATTTTCTTTAGGAATTAAAAGTAACATTTGTAGCTTTTAAGCCTTCAAAAAGTCTTGACCAGCTTTTTACATTTTTAAATTCTGAGCATAATCTAGAAGTATACAATAGCAGGAAGCCTACCAGAACAGGGGAAATTGAAAATCTTCATTGTAACCAAGGAGCAAGTTCTTAGGGATGAGTACACATATCATCTTTCAACCTAACAGTGTTTTCAACAACACCCATAATTATGCAAACATTTATTTCTTGCTTATCAGAGCTTTCAAAGGATAATTTTATTTACTCCCCACAATGAACTCTAAGTAAGATCTTACTACCATGTCTATTTTATATACAGAGAATACAAATACAGAGAAACTGAGGCTTAGAGAGATTGAGCAATTTTCCCAAGACCATGCAGACAGAAGTGTGAGGGTGCCCCAAATCGGTAGTTCAAGTCTAAAACCCTCTATTTTATACTTGATATTTTCTCACTTGTGATAGAAATCACTGGATTAATGTGCCAGCAGATAACCTATTGATTATATAAGCCTCAGGGTGTTCAAGACAAACATACTGTCAGTAAAGAGAAAAAAATTTGGAATTTACAATCCTATTCTGCAAAAATAGGCATTGTTACTTTTTTGTTATCCAATTAGAGTTAAGGACACAAATATAACTGTAAAGAGTCATGTGTAAAAAGCTTAGGAAACTTGTGTTTTCATCTACAACACCCCCCAAAGTAAAAGTCCCAAGCTTCAGAGTTTATATAAGAATGACCTGGGGAAGTTTTTCAAAGCAGACATATGCCCAGAACCCATTACTATAAATTCTGAGGAGCTAGGTCTGGGGTTTGGACACAAAATTTATATTTTTAACAGCAGCCAACTCACTGCAATGGAGGCCACTCTCAGACCACTTTGAGAAGTACAGCTTTACATTCCTTTTCACCTCTGATTCTTGAGGCCACCTGGATTTTCAAAACAAACAATTGCTTAATTAGAAACCTGATGAATTTGGTGTGAACAAACAACAGGTGCTGTCTGCAAGAGATGAGTCAGGAACAAAATCAAACTAAGTCCTGGTTCTCTGCCTACACATAATATACAGCTAGAACCACTGAACACTAAGTTCTCAATCCTGCACTGATCTGGGTTGAACTTGGAAACCCTAAAATACTAGAAAGAAAATGCTATGATAGAGAACACACCTATAATTCACAAAAATATAATTTATTTGGTAAGCTTCTCAATCGCTTGCTTTCATCCTCAAGTTACCCTGCTATGGCTTCTACGGTAGGCAGGATGTGACTAATACCTGGAGTCACACTTCTTAATGGCATTATTGGGACTGCTAGTGACAGTACCAGCCCTTGAATTGGAATAATTGCATTATTAGGACTGAGAGCGACAGAACGAGCCCTGGATTTGCAATTGGAATGATAATTCTACTAACTGGGTCTTGGAGCTAACACCTCTCTTGGATAAAGGTAGGAAGTCTCAATTTACTGAATTGCTTTAGGTCCCCTCCATCCTGACAAGGATTTCAGCCACCTGTGTGTGTGAACACAGGCTTCTTAATTTGAAAACTTGGAATAGAATTTGGATTTCCTTATTCTCCTAAAAATATAAAATCAGGTGTCAATACCTGAGAAAAGGGAAATGTAATGGATTTTTTAAAAATCTTATATTCCCAGTTTCTTAGCTTTCTCCCAAATGACTAAGACTTCTTTAGTTTGAGATCTTCTCTCCCTCAAATTGATGCATCAAAAGAAAATTAGTGTAAATCATTAGAAAAAATTAAAGTTGGCTTGACTTCTTTCTCCCTTTGTCTTCTTTTTAAATTTGTAAGTACTTTGAAGCTTGGGAACTTCTCCTTTATGGATGTTATAGATGAAAATACAAGTTTCCTAAGCTTTTTACTTTGTAATTAACAATTTTGGATTTTTTAGTCTTTCCAAAGACCACACAATATTTCTATCGGACAAGAGGCTTTTTAATCTGTCCATGAACATGCCTGAGGGATAGCAGTTTGTAATGTCCCCAAAATTGTGAGAAAATGTTCAAATGCATATTTATTAATTTGGGAACAGAGTCACTTTTTATCCCAAATTATCAAAGATTCTTTTACCCAGAAAAGCTTAGCAACTACACCCTCTAATAAGAAACAAATCAGTTTCCAGAAATTAAGCACATCTTTTTGGGGTTTGAAAAAGCTGAAGGCCAGCCACGGTGGCTCACACCTGTAATCCCAGCACTTTGGGAGGCCGAGGCAGGTGGATCACCTGAGGTCAGGAGTTCTAGACCAGCCTGTCTAACATGGTGAAACCCCATCTCAACAAAGTACCAAAAAAAAAAAATAGCTGGGCATGATGGTGGGTGCCTGTAATCCCAGTTACTCAAGAGGCTGAGGCAGGAGAATCGCTTGAACCTGGGAGGCGGAGGTTGTGGTGAGCCGAGATCGCGCCATTGCACTTCAGCCTGGGCAACAAGAGTGAAACTCCATCTCAAAAAAATATAAATGAATGAATGAATGAATAAATAAATAAATAAATAAAAAGCTGGTAAGTTTGTTAAGCTTTTCAGGAATAAGATAAAATGCCATGTAGTTTCCAAGGAAGATTATTTCTATAATGTAGATACTTAATCTGTTTCTCCCATCAAGATTATTAGCAGTTGCTATGGACACACACACACACACATTTTAAAATTTTATCTTTAGGGATTACAATTAAGGCCATTAAAATATCAAAGGAAGATTAGATTACAAACCTTCCCCCTGAGTAGCACTTTCTGCTGTTGTTGATTTGTCCTGTAAAGCACAAACTTTTCTTGACAGAAGTTGCTAACATTTAAATTAAGGATAGTTTTGTCCTTTTCTATAATCTGGGTCCGGAAAAATGCAAGTGATAAACATGTTATTTAGGCTATGTAAAATAACTTTCTACCCTTAGATCTGAAACACACATGAATCTGGAGATAATTCTTAAAATTTAAATAGTTCAATAATATGAAACTTTGCTCCTACATAATTATTCAGTGATCTAATGTAAAGTTCAAAAATATAGGACTTTCTTTTTCAATAAGTGATCCAGATGGCTATATTTGATGATTTTGTTGCCAATCAGATCACAGTTTTTGACCTTAAATACTTTTGAATACCTACCTACTGTTTAGGGTACAGCTTTAGTCATATAATATTTTAAAGCTAATTTCCTCATCTGTGGAAAGGCCTATTGAGAGATACTATAAAGAGTTTTCTATGACTTTTGGTTTTTGTTCCTTTCATTTTCACTTTGGTAATCCTTAAAAAGTAACTCAAGCCAGGCGTGGTGGCTCACCCCTGTAATTCCAGTACTTTGGGAGGTCGAGGTGGGTGGATCACCTTAGGTCAGGAGTTCAAGACCAGCCTGGCCAACATGGAGAAACCCTGTCTCTACTAAAAAATACAAAATTAGCCAGGTGTGGTGGCACATGCCTGTAATCCCAGCTACTTGGGAGGCTGAGGCAGGAGAATCACTTGCACCTGGGAGGCACAGGTTGCCGTGAGCCGAGATCGCGCCATTGCACTCCAGCCTGGGCAAAAAGAGTAAAACTCATCTCAAATTGAAAACAAACAAACAAACAACTCAAATAATATTCAGAGTCTAATTTGAAAGGATCAAAGATTGACAAATTACTACTCTGATATAGTGAAACCTTCAAAAACTACAAGGATAAATAAAATGATCTTCCTCTACCTATATCAATCAATCAATGAGTATTTTAATCTCTTCCAATCTGTTCATTCCAATTTCTTGAGTGTCTTATAAATGCTTAGATCTCCATCTCTTCACATTTTAAAATCTAGTGACCATCATTAACACAGCCATACCATCTTCAACATTTTCTCTGCATTAATTATAGAGCCATGGGAGTTCAGGCTTGGAATTAACATTAAAAGGCAAGTAGTCCAATTTCTATGAGATGCTGGAAATTCCTTTGCCTCACGCAAACTGGAAATAAAAAACTAAATTTCAGGTTAATTCTTTCCCATCTTTACACAGTCAGACTCTTAAGAAATTCCATCATTTGTGGAACTGAAATACGATATGTTTTAATCCCCAGTGGTATACAGACAGTCTTGGGATCATAGGGTATGTGCTAAAGCTCGTATGTGTTTCCAAGGCATGTAAGTTTCCCAGTGTCTCCTGCGTCCTCTGAATCTTCTGTGTCACACTAAGCATTACTAATTCCTACAGCCATGCATCATGAAACAGAGTTGCTATCAATATTCCTGTTCTTATTGCTAGGTATCTTCTCAATGTGCAAAAGTTTGTCTATATTCTCAAAATAAAAGATTTGTACACTACCGCATTTGGTATGCTTAATACAAACCAGTATTTTCTATGTGGTTTGTAGATATTTGGGGGACCCTGAAGCCCTTTCAGGGCATCAAAGTGATTTTAATATTAATTCTAAGGCATTTTCATCTTTCACTTTGTTGACATTTATACTGATGATGCAGAGGCAATGATGGGCAAAACTGATAGTGCCTTAGCTGGAAAATAGTAGGAGCAAACTGTACCAGCAGTCATTCTCACATGCTTTACCCCTAAGCCCTCACTAGGAAATAAATAGCAAGTTTCATTTAAGAAGATCCTTGATAAAGCACTAAATAGTTGTTTTTTGCTTTTTTTTTTTTTTTTTTTTGAGATAGATTTCCATTCTCGTTGCCCAGGCTGGAGTGCAATGGCACAATCTTGGCTCATCACAACCTCTACCTCCCAGGTTCAAGCGATTCTCCTGCCTCAGCCTCCAGAATAGCTGGGATTACAGGCATGCGCCACCATGCCCAGCTAATTTGGTATTTTCAGTAGAGACAGGGCTTCTCCATGTTGGTCAGGCTGGTCTCAAACTCCCGACCTCAGGTGATCCGCCCACCTCAGCCTCCCAAAATGCTGGGATTACAGGTGTGAGCCACTGTGCCCAGCCAATAGTTTTAATTTTATTAAATTTTAATCCTTCAGTATTTGGCTTTTTAACATTCTGTGTGAAGAAATAGAAAGGACACACCAAGCTACCCTGGTTATCTGGAGGAAAAGCTTTCATGTGATTGAGTTGCAAGCCTCGCTGGCCACTTTTATCATGGAACATAACTTTTACTTGAAAGAATAATTAACAGACAAACTACTATTATTCAAGTATGGGCATTTGGAAGCCTTTTTTTTTTAATTGAACTTAGTGAACCTGTCACTACAATGCAAGCAACTGACAGTATTTATTGCTAATGATAATATGTGAGCTTTCAAGAGAAAACTAGAATTTTGGGAAACTTGTATTTGCCACCATGGACATGACAGATTCTTAATATTTGAAGACACTGGATGGCATTGGTGGTAATATTAATGATTGTGATCTTTTGTGTTATCAAAAATGAAATGTGTCAACATTTAGAAAATCTGCGTAACTCATTGGACCTGGCTGGGCACAGTGGCTCATGCCTGTAATTCCAGCACTTTGGGAGGCCGAGGCAGGCAGAACACGAGGTTAGGAGATCGAGGCAATCCTGGCTAACACGGTGAAACCCCATCTCAACTAAAAATACAAAAATATTAGCCGGGTGTGGTGGTGGGCGCCTGTAGTCCCAGCTAGTCGGGAGGCTGAGGCAGGAGAATGGCGTGAACCCAGTAGGTGGAGCTTGCAGTGAGCAGAGATTGCACCACTGCACTCCAGCCTGGGCAACAGAGTAAGACTCTTGTCTCAAAAAAATAAAAATAAAATAACTCATTGGACCTGTATTTTTTAGATAATCAATACACAATATTACAAATTCATAAATGATTATAAAAGATGCATTTACAGTGTAAGACAGAACAACAGATAATGTATTATCAGAGTATACAAAATTCACTCATACTGAGTACACACTGACAGGCCTTGCTGGGCTTCCTCAGTCAGCTAGCATTAGATTATGCCCTTTTTGTCTTGTCCTATTTCTACATGGCTGCCCATTCTTTGTTAAACTTAAGCATAAAAACAGACAATTTCTTCTGTATCTTTGGGTCTTCATTCTAAAAGCCCCTGTGTATGTATACACATTAAATAAATGTATATGCCTTTTCTCCTATTAATCTACTTCATGTCAGTGATTTTCAGCAAATCTTCAGAGGGCCAAACCCTGGGCCAATTCACAACATTGCAACTTACCAAGTTTTGATGTAGTATAAAGGAGGAATACTTTAAAAAGCCTATGTAAATACTCTTCCATTTTTCAATTATATATGTGTATGATACAAGATTTTTTTTCTTATACTTCAATCAGAACAATTGAATGCAAAAGCAAATAGGAGAATCCAGCTGTCTTCTATCAGCTAGACAGCAAAGAGATTTACAAAAATGGAAAATAATGACACTTTTCTCACTTTTGGTTTTGAAAAATAGCTATTTTCACAAAATGTTATTAAGTTGGTATGTAACTGCATTTATTACTTTAAATGACTTAAGTATTTTAAAACTTTTTAAGTCAGCTTTAAAGTCTAATGTGGTAAATATTGATAGACATAACATATAAACTGTTTTTGAGGTTCTCAATAATTATTAAGAGTATAAAGAGTTTCTTTACCAAAAGTTCTAGAACTACATATACAGAGGATTACGAAGGTACTAAATCCTTGTTCTGGATACTTTGTCTCTCAGATATATAAACATACATTTTGTGCTGTGGGATGGAGGTCAGCAACAATATACTGCTAAGTCACATCTGCTCAAGTAAAGACTACCATGTTTTCTCTGTTGCCTTGTACAGGTGAAAGCATAACAGGTATGTGTTCCATAAGGTATATTTTAGGATGTCAAAACCTGAAAGGGATGGCTGAAAGGATGTCATCTTCTGATCCAAACAGCTCCTGTAAGATAGAAAGCTGAGGGTGAATTATCCAATGTTATTCAATTGGTTGGTGCCATAGCTTATTTGTGAAACTGGATCTTATGTCTCTTAATTTGGTGCTTGTGAATCAGTACTCCATGACCGATAGTTTGGCCTGAGACTCAGAAAAGAAGTTGCATTAAATGTGAATGTCTGGGATATATTCACGGGCACTGACTAAGTCAATCTAAAAGAGTGAAGAGGTCAGGCAAAGTAGCTCACATCTATAATCCCAGCACTTTGGCAGGTAGAAGAAGAAGAACTGCTTGAGCCCAGGAGTTCAAGACCAGTCTGGGCAACATAGTGAGACTCCATCTCTATAAAAAACAAAAATAAAAGAGTGAGGGGACAGTACAAAGCTGAAGTAGGTCAAATAAGGGAACCTAGAATGAAACCATGGTTAATGCTCACCAAGAATAATTTAAGGAATATAAGGCCAGGAAAAGAGTGCAGTACTAATGTTTGTCTGAATACCCACAATGTTGCAGGCACTGAGCTAAGCTCTTAATATAATTTAACACATTATATCATCAAAACCACTTTGTAGCTATTTTCTCCATTTATCAACCAGGAAATGAAGATCCAGAGAGGTGAAATAGGCTTCTAGGATCTCACAAACAGCAAACATCAAAGATAGGATTTGAATGTAAAGTCTCTCTCAAACTTGAAAGTTTGCTTTCAAATAACTTTCACCTCTGGCTTCACATTGTATTAGTCTCTTACCTCTTTCTTTGGGGTGGAGATGGGAGGACGACAGAAATGCGTCACTGTATAATCAGCTTTTAAATCCATTTGCAGTCACAGAACATTTTACTTTTGTTTTATGGGTAATGAATTACAAGTAAGAGGCGAGAAACAACAAATGTGTTTTTCTATAATAAAGAAACCCAGTTTTAGCAAATGTGCTTCTTGCTTGAACTATTAGCACAGGCACAGTTAAATGCTAGTAAGCAATAATAGGTATTCCCGCATTATGTATCATATTCATGAAAGTTTAGAGCTGGAAGGTTAAGTGTCTCCCTGGGGTCTCACAGCTAGATACTTGGCACCCCACAATTTCCACTCTACCTCCAATCAGTTTAATCCACGTTATACGTCAGAGTACAGAAGTTAGGTGATATATTTAAAATTATAATTTAGCATTTGAAAACTACCGACAAACTGAATCAGGAAGCTCGAGTCTGATGAAGTGGGATGAAATTGTGCTCTGAAATTTAAGCCAGTCTCTTGAAGCGTTGAACCACCTAAGGCAGAGTTTAAACAAAGGCTGAAGCGTGAAGGTTTGCTGGGGGAAATCAGTGGGTTCCCCTGAGCAGCGTGAAGTCATCAGGCCAAGGTAATGCTTCCCAGAGGTGTAACCGCTGTGTGTGGGGGTGGGAAGGGGGGCGGAAACGCGCAGTACTTTGCAGGTCGGCCCCTGGGGACTGGGATGGCTGACTACCTGGTATTGCAGTAAAATGCTTGACCTCTAATCACATGCCCCAACACTACACCTTGTGCGACGTGCTGAAAGCATCATTTCCAGTTTATTCGACTTTTCTGTTTCGACTTATTCATTATAGCCCATATATGTGATAAGGACTAAAAACCCAGTCTTCAAAGTCCTGTCGAGTTCCAAAGAAGTCCAACCCTCGGAAGATCCTTGGAAGGGGAAGAAGGAAAGAAAGAAAAACCTGTTTTATCCTGTAACAGTTTCAGTGCAATCTCCGAAGACCAAGTTGGTTAATTTGTAAACTCACTCTCATTTTTTCCTAAACAGTGCCACCTACTGTCCATTTTAAGTCATCAGCAGGCTTGTTGGCAAGGACCAAGGGAAAGAAAGGGGGCGGGGTGGGGGGGGAGGAGTAACCAAAAAACGAACTCTACCCAGCCTTGGGGCATTGTGAAAACGACGAGGACAGGCCATCTCCACGCAAGACATATTTTTACTCGTTAACTTTGCAGAAGGCTTGCAAGAACCAAAAGCCATTTAAGCCATTTCCTTCGAGATGGCTAAATACAAGTCATGCAGAACACAATTTTTATTATTGTATTTTTAATGCGCGCTGTTTGAGTACTTTTACGTTAGGGGACCAGGTTGAGCAAAAATATACATATAATTATTTTTCTATTTTTTCCGCCCACCCACGGCAGAAACCTCTTTATGAGAAAGGCTTTGACACTTGACGTCAGCTCAGAAACTTTTGAGTTGGCGGGAAGAAAGGGTTAACAAGTGGTGGACCAGCGCGGTCTTTTTAGAGTCCCAGCCGGCTGTCGAAGGCTCCAGGTACACACACACATGCACACTTACACACACACACACACGTGCACACACCCCTCCCAACTGTTCCTCCTCGGGTCGGTTACTTAGCTGAAGGGCACCATTTGGCTTTAAAACAAATTACTTAAGCGCAACAGGGAGTTTATCGCTTGGAGGGAACTTGTAACGCGGGAGTTCAGGGAAATCCAAGAGGCGAGGGCTCCCACCGCCGCCGCCAGAGGAGAGTAGGGAATCAGGTGGTGGCCCCCTATGTGTCTTGCATTTCTCTGCACACGTTAGCAATCAAGTTAATTGAATTCATTGGAGTTTAGAACCGGCCTCTAGCTCAGAGAAGGCTTTGAATGGCCAATTTCTCTCTCTCCCTCTCCCCCTCCCCGCCTCCCGCCCGCCCGCCCGCCCGCCCGCGCTCCCAGTTCCCTCCCCTCAGGGTTCCCCAGTCCACACCTCCCTCTCCACTTCCCTCACCCCCCCACTCCCTCCGCCGCCCTATTAAAACACCCACCAGCTCACTTGTTAAGACCCCCTTAAGTTGGAGGAGGCAGAAAGGCAACAACGGCGAGGAAGGAGAAGTCAAGACGTCTGGAAAGAATTACCCAGTCCTGGCTTCGAGCAGCCCATTGAACCAGAGACTTGAAACAGCCCCAGCCAAAGACTTTTCTCCCGATTCTGCGCTTCCTGGGTTCTGCTGAGTCTTCCACAGTCTTTTTTTTTTTTTTTTTCTGTAAGGCGAAAAAGAGATTTTCTGTTATCGGGGGCAGAAAGACTGAAGCAAAAAAAAAAAAAAAAAAAAAAGAAAGAAAAGTTAATTTATTTTTAAAGCATAATTTTTTTTTAAAGAATTAGACTGAAGTGCAACGGAAAAATAAAGAGACTATTAGTGAAATTATTTTTTAAAGTGGGGGAGAATCAAACATTTAAGACTCCCCTGTCCTTTTTAAATGTTGTTTTTAAATTTCTTATTTTTTTTGGCCGGTCGTCTCAAATTCATCTGATCTCTTATTACCTCAATTTTGGAAACTGCCCGCCACCGACCCTCCGGGACCACACAGACAGGCTGAGGACGCCTTTATGACCAAGAGCTGAACAAGGTACGTTACACTGGCGCGTTTTGGTGAAGGATGAAGGTCCTCAAACAGGCCAGGGAGAAGGAAGAAATTATGCATATAATTGTTTTTTAAAAATTGAAGCCAGTTTCGATAGAAAAGTTGGAAGTTTAAAAATTTCCAACAGACTGAAGATCAGGGAATATTTCAGGTCACTGTCAGGCTTAGCAACATAGCCCTCTTTTCCCATTTCTGAGGCTCTCGCTAGAAATCCGCTGCCTTTCTGGGGACACAGGTAACCTCTCTGCCTGGGGAAGGCTGCACGTCCCCAGATGTACTTTTCCATTTTGCATCTTCCGGAGCAGCAGAGGGGCTCCTGAGTTAGGAAACAAGAATTCCCAATGTGTAAGGAAAATGCATTCTGCACAGCCGCCCCCACCCCTTCCCTTCCTTTTTTCCCCCACCACACACACTGTGGGGAGAAAAACTGAAATAGCCCAGCGCGTTTTACTTTTAAGTGAGAAACTCGCTTCTTGCTGGGAATGCAAAGGGTTAAGCAATCTGGGCTTCCAGCTCCGACAAGCGGGGACCCTGGAGAAGGAGGGTCCTTCTCTACCTCCTCGCAGCTACCGGCCCCCTCTCAGCCACTCCCCCCTTTCCCGGGCCTCCCCTCCTTTGCACTTCCCGCACCCCATTAAAGTGTCAGGCTCGTCAGTCTGGGCTCAGCTCGGCTCCGGAAGCTTTACTCGGGCCAGGGGTCCCTGACGCAGGCAGTGGCACCCGCAGATGGGAGCGGGAGGAGGGCGCGCATCCTTCCTCTCCGCGCCGGGCCACCCTCCGGCCGCCCGGGGGCAGGGCGTGCGTGGGGACCGCGCGCTGCGCTTCGGCAGCTGCAACGTCCCCAGAGCCAATTCCGACGTGGCACAGCGCACGCCGGCGCTTCTCTCCTCCGTTGCAGCTGGGGACACTGCCCGGTGGGAGATCTGGGGGCGCCGTCTCGAGCGCCCAGCCCAGGAAGGGGGCGAGGGGCCTGCGGGAGCTGGGGTGGAGGTGGGAGGGAAGCCAGAGGCTGGGTTGGGATGGATAATCAACACCTTGGGCGGAATTCGTCACTCCAGTTCCCGCCCAGCGTGAGCCAGGGCTCCGAAATGGGTCCCTGTGAACAGGAGGGCGGGTCTGAAAGGAGGGTCTGTATGAGGGATGAGGGTGAGAAGCGGGAGGCGAGAAAGCCTTCTTCCTCTGACCACGGAAACTCAGCCGCGGGGGAACGGCGCTAAAAGGATAATTAAGGCTGCAAAGAGGCGCTGGGAGCACAGGGGCGGTGCCTGGGGAGGAGGGCTTGCAAGACCCGGGTCCTATTACACAGTCTTAGGTGCCAGTTTCCCCCAGTTCCTCTCCCTCCGTCCCCGAAACGCCTGCGCTGAGTAGATTCAGGGACACCGCGCGCCTCTGGGACAAACGAGCTGCTGCAGCCGCGCTCCGGGAGGGAACGTGTAGAAGCCCCATCAGCCCCTCCCTGCCCACTTCCTCACCCTTGGGACCGTTGCTGCCTGTTGGGTCTCGGGAGCAATTGCCCAGAAACGCGAGGCTGCTCCAACCCACGTGTCTGGGCTGGGATTACCTTTGACGTCACACGCAGGGGGGAGGTGTGACGCAATAGATAGGGAAGCCCCGATTGGCCACCAAGGGCTTCCCCCAACTGGAGGCCTGAGTATATATAGACCATCAGCTCAGTGTTAGAATAAAGCGAAAGAAGTTGGTAGATGGCCTTTGCTGGAGGAGTGAGGCCGCTTGTTAAGAGGGAGACAACTTCACCGCTCATTGTACATTCCAAGACTTTAACTCGGATTTCTCACTGCGGTTAAGGCATATGATAAGTACTTTTGGCGGTATTAAGTCAGGTTATTATTTTTTAAAAAGGTTATTTTAAGAATAAAGTTTTTAACGGTCAACACATATTTACATTCACGATATTAGATTTAAAATTAAAATATGTATTTCTATAGATCCAAGTCCGTCAACCTCTTCGTAGATACAATTTTAAGTTTTATAGTTCTGTGACTACTGAATTGAAAAGAACTTTTAAATTCTAAATTTTTATTTCCTTCCAATGTGTGCAAGTTGACTCATTCATTAGTTTTCACCACATTTTTCTAGATTTAATAAGATTACAGTACAGCTGAGGTACTGTATTTTGAGTACCATCATACTCCACCAAAAGTTTTGCCAATAGTTTCAGGATTCTTTTACATTTCCAATGACAATTTAACCCTTTAAGGTACCTGTTGCATTGATAGATTATGTCTTGTATGTGTCCAATTCTGGGAAGATAATTCTGATTTCTTAGTGGACATTTCTAGAATAAAATATTATAGCTAAAGTATCATCCCCCCTATTTCTTTTTTCTTAGATATCATCTGAGTCTGGTAAATAGAAAAATATACTGTAGACGTGCTGACAAATGCGTATTACCTGAGTTACTTGTACTGTACCCAGAGTCGAATCCCTTTATCAAAGAAAGTTATGCAGTTTATAAAAATTCAAGGACTTAACAAATCAGTGACTAGCATTAAATTCTAATGTCACTCTCCACAGAGCAAAGATATTTAGTCAGCTACCTTCCTGGAAATGGGGAATTGTGCAACAAGTGAATAAGAAACTGTTACTAGAAAGTAAGTTAGTTGGAACCACTCGTTTTTGTTAGGTCTGTAGAATATAGCCCCATAGTATTGAATTTCATAAATACTTTCCCATACATGGTTTCCTTACCAGGTAAGAATTTTTTTTTTTAATATTTTTTTTCTTGAAATTTTAAACACTTTTCACTGGTTCATTTATTTCCTGTTGTTAGCACTCTGGGGGAAGTCCTTTGTCAATGGATCAAGGTAGACATACCCTTTTTCAAAGTTATATTACACAGTTACTTTCAAAGTCTAAGAACAAGTAGTTTGTTGCATTATTAGCTTCCTGGCTCTTGTATGAAGTGTGATCCTTGAGTTAAAGTTACGGGAGGACAGAGCATAACCCCCATGTCTCCTTCTGGGTTCTCCTCTTTATCCATGCAAACCCAGGCTGTGTTCCTGTCAGTGACAGAGTTGGTGGCAGCTCGTATATCAATGGAGTGGAGGGACAGCTACCTGTAGAGAAAACTAATTTCCATCACCCCAACTTGTTGTTTTATCCTTTCCCCTCTAGCAGCGATCTATGTAGAGTAAGTATTATCCTACTGCATACAGCCTTAAATTATTTAAGTATATTTTGCTCACTCCTGTAATCCCAGCACTTTGGGAGGCTGAGGAGGACAGATCACCTGAGGTCAGGAGTTCGAGACCAGCCTGGCCAACATGGTGAAACCCTGTCTCTACTAAAAATACAAAAATCAGCCAGGTGTGGTGGTGGCCACTTGTAATCCCAGCTGAGGGAGGCTGAGGCAGGAGAATTTCTTGAACTCGGGAGGTGGAGGTTGTAGTGAGCTGAGATCTCACCACTGCACTCCAGCCTGGGCGACAGAGTGAGGCTCTATCTCAAAAAAAAAAAAAGTATATTTTGAATGGTAGTCATGTGGAGTTCATATATATGCTGCCTTTCCCACAATCTAGGAGAATGTTACTGATGAGACTCAAATATAACAAGGTCACACTGTTAAATATTTTTCTTATTTAAATTAAATAAATTTATTGATGAATGCCTCTTAACTGAATACATCTATACTGCAGATAATTTGTTAAAAGTTTATTTAATGAAATTTTAAAATATACTGTAAGACAAAATATGATTTGGCCCATAAGAAACAACAGCTATTGTTTATCACATGTCTAGTATGTTTCAGGCCCTCAACTGGATGGTTTACATACATCTATCTGATCCTAATCTGCAAAGAAAGTTTTGTAAGTAAAAGAACTTTGCCTCAGAAAAGTTAAGCAATTCACTCAGAGTAAATTAATTAGTAAGACGTGTGGATGGAATTTAATTCAAGAATTCTTGGAATATAATGCCCTTGAATTGAATTCATGCTAATTTATGCTGTAGCTGCACTAGTCAAGTTTTATGGGGGTTCATATTGAGAAATCACATCTGATTGAGAGAGATCAGTAAAGATTTCTTAAAGAGACTTGGCATTTGTGCTACATTTGGCTCTGTAAGTAGGGTTTTGACCTATAGATATAATTCCCAGGAGCCAATGTAGGTACATATAAAACTAAGATTCCATGCCATTTGGTAATTATTTCCCCCTACACTGTGAACTAAGTTTAGGATGGTGAAGTTCAGGAACCAGTAGAGCAGTTGGAAGAATACACATCCTAGAAAGAGTTGATTAATATAGATGGTGCAAAGGAAAAGAAATCTGAAACCTACAGTTCTGAACCCAGACACCGCTGGGGTGAGAAGTCCTATAACAAAGGCTTGTATCATAACCCTGGAAGCTTGGCTCAAGGGTCTTTGCTAGGATAACTGCAGTGGGACTGGAGAGAAAAAAGGCAGACTTCAAAGCCAGAGAGGAAGAGAAGGTCAGAAAGGGAGAAGGGAGGTTGGGAGGGGGAGTTGGGAGGGTTTATCCTTTGTGTTCCAGGGGGGAATGTGTTGAAATGTGAAACCTGCTGGGGGGAGACTTCATTTGGGTCCTCCTATCTCAGATTTCTACTTAGGGACAGTAGCAGAGGGAATACACATCAGGGATGGGTATCAATGTGAATGAGGTCATGAAAGTCTTATTTTACTTTAACCTAGTAGTTGCCAAACTTTGTTATATAGTTGAATTGCCGGAGGAGATTTTAAAACTTGTGATGACCTGGGCACAGCCCATATCAATGAACTCAAAATGTGGGAGCCACAGATCTGTAAATTTTATGAACTTGCGGGTAATCTGCATATATAGCAAAATTTGGGAACCACTACTTTTTAACCTTTTATTCACCATACCTTCCTAATCCGCTCTTAGCCAGCAGATAGCTACCACCTGACCTGAGTATGTCTGCTTAGAAGCAGATCTCTATTATCCCTGCTAGTGTCACCAGGCTAGATTAATATTCCCTATTCTAATTATCATGCATATGATTTAAGGCCTATTGCCCCTTCTCCCATACAACATGAGTTTATGCATAAAGACAGCCTGTGTTTTAGAACCAGTTCACGCCTTCATTAGAGAAACATTCTTTAAATGTCGCATCATCTTTTGTGCCTTTGTGTGTTTAAATACTTGGCTATAAGTTAAAAAGACACTGAACCTAGTCTTGAGTGGATTTTCAAATATAATGATGAAGAGACACAAGCGTACTTTACAACTTAAGTTCAAAGATATTAATTGAATTGTCCAAGGACACATGACTTATTCATAGAACCCTCAAGCGGTTTGTCTGAGCCAGGTTGCTAATATAAGGCAGAGTGCAGACTTGAATCCATTTCTTCTGATTCCCAGTCCTCCTTTTCATCATGCCATAGTTATTACTTGTTAACCCATAAGTAATGAGTTAAATGGAAGGAGAGTCAAGGTTATTAGGTAGTTACTGGCAGGAAGCTAACATCACTAAGATCTAATTGTTGATAATTTCTTTTTAAAATATATACTTAGATTCCTTTTTAAAATCTCATCTGTTTTATGAGTCAATATGATTAGCTCCATTTTATAGATGGAGAAACTGAAGACGACAAGTATTGTATAACTTGCTCCAGGTCATCTAGCCACTAAAAGGAAGAGCCAGGATTCTATCCCAACTCAGTCTAGTTCCAGAGGTCAAATTCTCTGAAATTGATAGTAGATGGCAGAGCTGGGATTTGAATACTAGTATAACTGATTTCAAAATATTTGCTAATCTGGTTAATACTAGATAATTTATTTAGTTGAAGAGACAAGACATACATGCACACATGCTCACAAGTCATTAGAGCCAAAATATAGAGCAGCATATGGATCAATGGACAATAAACACTGTAAGGGTACTGGAATTCAAGATAATAAAAGTTGATGCCCCAAACTTGACCCCTGAGCTCATAAGATAGCTCAGATTGCAACTCACAATCCCTGTAAATGCTCTTGGGGACCATCTGCCTTTTCTATCTTTGCTTTCCAAAGGCCTTCTAGACCTGGTCTGGGAATCCCTGTAACCATTGCCTTTAGACATCTGGGTGAAAAATTATGGAGATGATTTCTTAAAAAAAAAAAAAAAAAGACTATTTGAGGGGTACCCTTAAGGGTTTGGTTGTCTCTAGCACATATTCACTGCCTCTGCAGTAAAGATTGGGGTAGGACCTGTATCTGTCAGTCTACATTGACTGCCTGAGTCCAAATGGGCTTATTTATTTATTGAAAATCTATTTATTGAGTCCCTGCTATGAGCCAAGCCCTGGTTTTCATGCAAGGACAAACGAAATCATTGAACTACACAAGCCCCCAAGGCCACAGAGTATGTACATATATACTCTATGGCCATATATATATGTATATACTACTTAGAAAATCAAGCAGGTTAAGGGGAGAGAGCATGGTGGGGTGAAGAGAGGGCAAGGGTGGAGGAGTTGCTTTAGAAGGACAGATAAGCTAAGGCCTCCCAGAAGAGGTATCATCAGACCTAATTGTATTCTTTCCCAGATGTTGACTCAATAAATTTGAATTCATTTCAGCTTCTCCCAGATCCAAAATGGAAGGACCATTTTATGAAAACTAGGGTAACTCCTGCCGGGCACAGTAGCTCATGCCTGTAATCCCAGCACTTTGGGAGGCCAAGGCGGGTGGATCACCTGAGGTCGGGAGTTCGAGACCAGCCTGACCAACATGGAGAAACCCCGTCTCTACTAAAAATACAAAATTAGCCAGGTGTAGTGGCACATGCCTGTAATCCCAGCTACTCGGGAGGCTGAGGTAGGAGAATCACTTGAACCTGGGAGGCGGAGGTTGCTGTGAGCCGAGATCGTGCCATTGTACTCCAGCCTGGGCAACAAGAGCGAAACTCCATCTCAACAAAAAAGAAAAAGAAAAAGAAAACTAGGGTAACTCCATTGAACTCAATTCTCACTGTTGCACTGGGCCAGTGAGAGTAGATGTTATTCTCCTTTCATTCAGCACTTCGCTCTCTGCTTAATACAAAAAGGTCAAGGGAGAGGAAATGGCTTCGAGGTCCAGTCACCTGTAGAGTCCCACTGGGGTATATGAGCCAACAGCAAGGCTGTATATCTGCTCCACAGGTGGAAGAAGTGGGAACACCAGTGCCTTTTCTATGGTACGACAGGATTTTGGCTGTTGGCATTAGGAGCAGAATTGCCGTTGCATAGATGGAACCAGGCTCTTCCTTTGAAACAAGCACTTTTCATATCTCTTTAGGTTGTTCCCACATAGAAAATATATGAGGCCGAAATCTCAGTGTTGGCTAGCCTTGTGTCTGTACTTGAGTGAGTGCCACTTTCCCATTTTCTATCGCAGTAGGGAAACAATTTTCGGGCCGGGTGCAGTGGCTCCCGTCTGTAATCCCAGCACTTTGGAAGGCCGAGGCAGGCAGATCACCTGAGGTCAGGAATTCGAGACCAGCCTGGCCAACATGGTGAAACCCATCTCTACTGAAAATACAAAAATTACACAGGCATAGTGGTGCATGCCTGTAGTCCCAGCTACTCGGGAGGCTGAGGCAGGAGAATCGATTGAACTCGTGAAGGGGAGGTTGCGGTGAGCCAAGATTGCACCACTGCACTCCAGTCTGGGAACCTGGGTGATTTGAGATTCCATCTAAAAAAAAAAAAAAAAAAAAAAGTAGGGAAACAATATTCAACGTTTTTTTCTAATCTTTCCTTATACGATGACATTTTATTAGCCAAAAACAAAAGAATGCCACCTATTTTGTCATGAGGATTCAAATATATTCAGCAAATTTACTGAGAATAATTATCTGGCATTATGCCACTGTGTGGATCCAACTCCTAGTTTTTTGACTATGACAAGTTAATTAAATACCCAGAGTCTTGGTATCTTTATTATATGAATAGTTATATGTAACATGAGATTAATAATGTGCTTACCACCCAAAGTCATTAAGAGTAAATAAGATTATGCTTAAAAAAAAAAAAAAACTTGCCCCACTGCCTGAAACCTAATAAATGATGAATAAATGTTAGCTGCCATTATAATAATGATAATAATGAAGATGATGATGAATACATTTGCACTCATGCATTCAACAAATAGTTACTGAACACCAGCTAGCTATAAACCGGGCAGTGTTTTATGTCCTTGGGACACTTTAGTGAAAACAGATTATCTCCATTGACTTTCTGGAGATATATATAATGATATGCATTATAGTATAGCAAGCTGTTCTTTAATACTTGGCTTGGCCTAATTCTCTGGAGAATACAAGTTAGTAAATATTTGGTATCAATTAATAGGTCAAAGTCTCATACTGGGGGAAAAAAATCTGAGTTTTTAATTTTAAATATTTAGAGAGCATAGATTTCTAAATCATCTTTCTACCTAGTAGCAAGTACTTATAATTTAGGATTGAACTATTTTCCAATTTAACTATAAAGCCATATGTCTGACAAGGAGAGTATGCTTATGAAACAGTATTTGAATTGGGGGTTGTCTCAGAAAGTCTAACACATATGGTGCCCATATCAGTGCAGTTGCCCAGGGGAAATTAGAAAGAAACACGTCCTGTGTGTCATTCCCTGAGATCAATGTATTCCCTCAGCAAAGCTGGCTCTAAAATGTGCCTTTTGCCCTTTGGCCTGTACCAAGATGCTGTGTGTGCAATACTAGACAACACTGAGATATCTCGCAGAAATACAAAGGTTCACTTCTAGCCACGTTGCTGTAGTATGCTAGTAAAGTACTTTTCCCAAGCTTCAAAAGGACATTCTGTAGAGTCTTATGATGTAAGAGGGTGTTCCCACTTCAGCTGTGGCCAGCAGATGCTATGTCAACACTCTCTGTGTCCACGTGTGCTGATAAAAGCAAGGAAAATGTGAATAATGGAAAAGAATGGCAGGCAGTTCTTTTGCTGGCTATGGTCATTTTAAACACAAGCTAAATACACACTTAAGCTTCTCCCTGGCAAAGTGATTTAGTCCCCTTGAAATTTTTCACTCTTGTGAGAATGACTCACGTCTTGGAAATGACAAGTTCCAAGTCTGGTGCTCCCAGCACCTTTAGGCATTGGTTAATGTACCACGTGGGAGTTTTCAGCATCCCCTCAGCTGTGTTAATTAACAAGAGATGCTGTACTTGCCTGCCTTTCACTGAAAACTCAGCATTTCACCATTCCCCAACAGTTTAAACTTTCCACTTGGGTTAAGGTTACATTTATCAGACTCCAACATTACACGCTATGGTGTCCCACATAGTTGCTAGAAGTGGAACACCAATTTTCTTTTTGTTATGTTTGCTTTTTCGCTTCCTAGTTAACTGATCCTTTAAGCTGCAATGCATTTCTGGTTTTTAAAAACACTTTCATAAACACTGTTCCATTTTGCTCCTCACCACAGCCCTGTGGGGTCTTTGACAAGTTCTGTTATTTCCATTTAACAACAATAAAGTGACGTCCGCGAGCTAGAATCCTGATCTCCAGGGTGCTTTGCATTATTTAAGTTATACTAGTTGAATACACTGAGCCCCAAATGCATAATGGACAAACAAACATCCAGAAATTATTTTGTGCTAACATAAGAGTCCATGGCAGGTATTCCTGTTTGGTGGGTGGCTCCCTTTCATATGGCAATCTAAGGACCAAGCTCCATCTATCTTGGGGCTTTCCAATTCCCTAAAACATTGTTGATATGTGTATCAAGCCTGTTGAAGGGCCAGAGAGATGAGAGGGAGTATATTATCTTTCTTAAAAGATCTCACTGGAAGTGGCACATCTCAAATTTCCAAAGCCTGGAATGCCTTGGCCACACCAAGTCTATGCTCAGGAAGGAAAGGTAACACAATTGGTAAGAAACCACACTAAGGTTTCCCAAAAGTACAGTGCAGATCCCCTCAGGATCGTCTCAATGTACAATTGCAGGGAATAGCAGGTGACTTTGTGAATGGTGCCTCTTGGAGCTGAGCAACGTGGTGGCCATGCAGCTGTTAATAGCCTAGAGGATACTGTGTGAACAGTCAGTGTTAAGTTGGCACGTGGATTGGGAAATTATAAATAGCACATCAAGCAAAATATTTTGCAAAGGTAATTGCTTAGTCTAAGTTTCTATTTGAAATAAATTTACTTAGCTTTTAAAAATCAATTGAATTAAAGAAAAAGATTAAACACTAAATATGTGCAAATATGAGAAAAGCCCAAAAATGGATGCAAATGACTAAAGATGAGGATGTTACATTTATACCAATTATATCTTATTTGATAGTTCATCCTTGGAAGAGGAGGAAAATAAAACTCCAGGAGGAAAAAAATAAAATAAAAAGGGTTGCCAACCACCCCTTTAATGTAAACATTGGAAATGCTTTGGGAAATATAAATCCTTTGGGAAATACAAATGTTTTAGGAAAAATGGTCCTTTGGTCCCTGAGTTGTTTAAAACTTTTTTCAGGAGATAGACAAAATTTAGGGATGACTACAAAACTGACTATTATTGAATGGAAATGTGTTTCAGGTCTAATGTACTATAGCTTTTAACAGGATGGAAACTCACTTGCTGAAATAAATCATGATGTTATTTGTCCTTTAATGTGTTCACTATTTCTATAAACATTTATTGTGTTTACTGTGTTCCAGTAAGGTTTGTGATGCTCCAGATCTAATCATCTAGTATCGGTGATGGTGGATGGAGGAGACAGACATTGGAACAAAGGAGTACAATTCAGAATTATGAGGGCTTTGATAGATATCTATGCAAGGTACTTAAGGATGGAAGATTTTTAGCATCAGTGGGAACTTCAGAAATAATCAATTCTAAAATCCCTCATTTAACAGTTATTTTTACAAAACAACAACTGAGACCCAGAGAGGTATGGGGACTCACCCAAGGTCACACAGTTAGTTAATAAGCTAGTACTAGAATCCAGTATCCTGATCTCCAATCTCAGCTGGCTGCATGGAAAGGATTTAAGTTGAGGAATACGCTTTGGAGGTGAGATTAAATTACACATGAGAAATTTAGCAAAATCTCCAGTGGATGTTTTTCACTGGCCAGTATCAAGGGGTGAGGGGACTATATAGAAGAATGACTGCTTTGAGTGTTAGAAACTTCAGGGTCCACGCCTGGCTATGACCACATATATAGAGTACAGCCTTAGGCAAGTGATCTAACACATTAAAGCAATGTATGCAGTATTCGTTTAATACATTGGTTTTCAGTAGTATCCTGTACCATCATCTCATTTGACCCTTGAAACAACTCCCTGAGGTATGCTAGAAGGGCATCCTTATCGCTATTTTGCAGATGAGCAAACTCAAGTGCAGAAAGTCACACAATGAGTTGGGTGAAAAATTGAGTGTTAAAACTCCTGAATGCTTCTAGTCCAATGCTTTCCCTGTGATACTAGGTATATAACAAGTGTGGGACAATCATGGTTAACCAAAGTATCATTTGATTATATTACAGATGCATTGTGAGAGGTTTCTATGTATCCTGAGGATAATTGGAACCACACTCTTTGGAGTCTCTCTCCTCCTTGGAATCACAGCTGCTTATATTGTTGGCTACCAGTTTATCCAAACGGATAATTACTATTTCTCTTTTGGACTGTATGGTGCCTTTTTGGCATCACACCTCATCATCCAAAGCCTGTTTGCCTTTTTGGAGCACCGGAAAATGAAAAAATCCCTAGAAACCCCCATAAAGTTGAACAAAACAGTTGCCCTTTGCATCGCTGCCTATCAAGAAGATCCAGACTACTTAAGAAAATGTTTGCAATCTGTGAAAAGGCTAACCTACCCTGGGATTAAAGTTGTCATGGTCATAGATGGGAACTCAGAAGATGACCTTTACATGATGGACATCTTCAGTGAAGTCATGGGCAGAGACAAATCAGCCACTTATATCTGGAAGAACAACTTCCACGAAAAGGGTCCTGGTGAGACGGATGAGTCACATAAAGAAAGCTCGCAACACGTAACGCAATTGGTCTTGTCCAACAAAAGTATCTGCATCATGCAAAAATGGGGTGGAAAAAGAGAAGTCATGTACACAGCCTTCAGAGCACTGGGACGAAGTGTGGATTATGTACAGGTAGGTCTCCAAATTCCTGCCAGGGCAAACATACATTTAAATAAAGCAGCTTTTGTATCTGTCCAGTCATATGCTATAGCCCATCCTTGTCCCTTCTGAACACAGTACTTCTTTCAGTTCATTTGAAAATAGCATGACTGTTGAAAGCACATTTTGAAAAAGAGAAAAAAAAATCTTGTAAAACTGTTGAGACTATCTATGAAAATGCTTAATTTGTGCCGTGTTATTGGTTAAAAATCAGGATTATTTTGACAGGAGACCCTTCCTTCCTTCCCTTCTCTCCCCCCTCTTACCTTCTTTGCCCCCTTGATTCTGCCAAGTCAAATCCAACGTCATTTTCCACACTCTAAAACTCTCCAGCTTTGTAAGAATATAGTGTCTGCCTGAGCAGAAGGGTCTTGAGAAAATCTGCAGGCTGAAGGGAGGCTATAAAATGTTTTTTGCAGAGACTGGGCAAAATAAGGGTGGTGAGAACAATTTTGATTTAAAAGAGCAAAAAAAAAAAAATTAAAATTGAGAGAAGGAAAAGGAAAACAAAAAATGGGAAAAAAAAATCTTAGAGCAAAAGCAAAGTAATGTTTATTTCACTCTCCAAACAGCATTACCTCACTCACTGCAACTTGACCTTTGAAAGCATTTGTGATGGTGTTTGCCTGCATGAAAATTAGGCAGGCTGTGTCTCCCATTAATTTCCTGACAGCTCACTATAGGGGTTCTCCTCTCCTGGTTCTCATTGAAGCTTCCTTCTTTAGAACATTAGTAGGGTCCCTGTGAGTTTCTAGTTTTAATTTTCTGCAGATACTTTATAATAATTAGATTTTGGCCATGATGGTATTGCGAGGGGAAAAATGTCTCTGGTTTAAGAAAGGCACTGGGATGGTCTTCCTCTCCTCAAGAATTTCTAGTGAAATTCTGGTTTTTAGAAAACCCATCCTATTCTTTAGGGTCCTTTACAGCCACAGAGTCATGCCTAGTGGTTGTCACGTAGTGAGATAGGAATGGACATTGGCTTTAGAGTCAATTGACCAAAGTTCTAATCATAGAGATTACTAGCTGGTTGACCACGGGCCAGACCACCTCTCTGAGTCTCAGTTTTCTGTATAGAATAAATTAATGTATTCCAAGAGTTTGGCAAAAGTTATTTATGATATTATCATTGATAGAATGAAAGCTTTTTATATGACTATTGTTATTTATTACCATTTAGTCCTTACTCAAATTATAGTACCTGTCATTTGCCACCATATGACTAATTTCAGTTGATGTCTGAAGAGTTTAGAGGCATTTCTTCATTATGTTAATCTGCATGTTAATCTCCCTTCTAGACAGTTGGGAGCATTTCTCTGTCAAGTTTCTCCTAATTTCTCAAAGGTAAAACTTTCAAGTTAAGGTAGTTTCAGTTATCTTTGGACATTTGGTATTTACATAGTATAACTTTGGGCTTGGATGAGAGGATAATAGGCTATTTTCAAAGGGAAAGGATGATGAGAACTTATAGAGGATATGAAAAATGAAGTTCTGGGCTTTAAATGAGAAAACATCTGTTTTGATATTTTGTCTTTTAGTTAAAACAATTGCCACATTTGTCATTTCTAATCAAGGCCTCGTTGTATGGGTTTTTTCTTACTTTTCTTTAAACCTGCTCCTCCCAAACCCTCTTCTCCCATCATTTTTGTTTTGAATTTGTTTGTATCCTTGACAACTTTATGCTGTGCCTGTCCAGGAAAAAAATAATACAAAATATGAAATATTAGAGTAGGGCTCCTGCTAGAGCCCTAATTAGGCTTGAGAACTTTTCTTCCTCCAGGCTGAGATAGGGGAAGTCTCCAGATATACTGACCCGACCAGCGGCTCTTAACTGGGCCCTGATGCCTTCTGGGACTCTCAGCCAGTTCCAAGCACTCACACAGGAGTACAAATGTCTTAGCATTCTGAAACTGGTAATTCCATCTTGCCATCCCTCAGTAAATCCCCCGGTATTTAACCATATTTGACCTGTAAAAATGGCAATTTCCTAAGGTTCAATCCACAACACTAAACACTGCCATCTTCTATTCTGACTGACTCAGGGTTTGAGCGTTACAAAGCAGAAACCACAGAAAGACAAATAAGGGAAAAAGGGTTTGAGGATGTTGGCTGCTAAGCATTACAAGTGATGGAACTTGGAGTGCAGGCTGGTTAGGGAAAGAAGGAAGTGAAGTTCAGGTGGTAATACGCAAGAGAAAATGGGGGCTGGGCAAGAAATTGACCATGCTCACAAACTTGCTGGAGAATTCTGCTTAACTGTGCAGAGAGATGGCCAAAAGGATTGGTTTCCAGTTGCAGCCGAATCCTTGGCACTCTTCAGCACTCTTTTCACTTGGTCTTGAATAGATGTCTTGCTTATTGCTCTCATAGCCTATTATTTCATACCTTCACCACTTTCCCAAAACCCTATCCAAACTCCTCTCTGCTTAACTACTAACAGATGACCTTGCCTCCTATTAAGGAGAAAGTCAAAAGTACTGATTCTGAATGCTGTCAAGATCATCTTTACTCTCTTCTTAAACTGTTTCAAGAGTATCCAACCTCACTTCTTGTTTCAAGGTTATACTTTTGATCTATGCCCTTGAGACCACTGGACCTGCTTCCTCTTGTCTCCTCGGGAATAAAGCTTTCTCAGTTACCAGCTCTAACTCTATCTGTCTCAGCTTTCATCTCTAGTCTTCTCTACTGACTGCTCTCTCAGCCTTGTAGCTGTTCAAATAATTAATGCTGACATAGATCAGTGAGGGAGTCAGTAGTCAAGGAGAAACCCAGTGTGGTAGCAAATTTATCTGATGATGCTCATGGGTGCTTTCAGAGATGAAGATAGAAAACAGGAAGGGAAAAAATAAATTGAGAAAAGAAGTTAAAGAGGGCCAGTGTGGTGGCTCATGCCTATAAGGGCAGTGCTTTAAGAGGCCAAGGCGGGAGGATTGCTTGAGCCCAGAAGTTCGAGACCAGCCTAGGCAACATAGGGAGACCTCATCTCTACCAAAAAAAAAAAAAAAAAAAAAAAAATTAGCTGGACTTGGTGGTACACATCTCTGGTCCTAGCTACTTGGGAGGCTGAGGTGGAAGGATTACTAGAGTCCAGGAGGTCAAGGCTATACTGAGCCATTATCATGCCAGCCTGGGTAACACAGCAAGACCCTGTCTCAAAAAAAGGAAAAAGAAAAAAAAAAAAAAAAAAAAGAGTTGAAGGGAATGAATTTTTTTTTTAAAGGAGAATGAGCAAGATTTTTAAAATTCATAGTCAGTGTATTTTCTAGAGAAACTTTGTTTTAAAAAATGGGTAGATTCTGACCTGTTCTGAGTATGGCTTAGTGTTGGACAAAAGTTTGGTGTACCTCTTTGAAGTAGTGTTTATATTGGCTTTTTTATTTACAAAAGTAACACAGGTTTATGGCAGCATGTTTCAAAAGTATTAAAAAAGTACAATAAGCAAAATTAAAGTTATCTTAAACAAATACCCAACCAATTGACACTTTCCAATGTATATTTTTCTATTTTCCCCTTGTTTTCAGAACACTTTGGGATTATGTTAATTTTTTATATCTTTTTAAATGTAATTTTATCAGAAAACTTAAAATATATTGATGTCTTGATTATAAAATTGCTTTATTCCTATCTCTTACTGAACATGCATATTACAATTCAAGTGGCCACTAGTCTATGAGACAAAGGAAAACAAAAAAATCCCCTGATGTGTGCATGAGGGACTTCCTAGGTAGAAAATATATAACAAATAAGAACATCATCTAAGCTGGAAGATTATAGGAGGAAATGTTATTATTGATTTAATCTCATAGCATTCTACATATCCAGAATTCTCTGAGTCGGAAAAAAGTAAGGCTTTATTATTGATAACAGTAGAGTTGACTGTGATTATTACTGGATTCTGTATTTGTAAATTTGTCTACTTGGTAAAATGTACTTGTAACCCTAAAATCAATAATTGCAGTCATTAGGTGATCATTTGCTAACAAGCACACAATGGCAAAAAATTTGACTCGTCCAGTGTGCATGTTCCAGCTGAGGTCAAACAAGGTGATGCTTTGGCTTCTTCTTTCAGCTTTTATACTGTAAACAATTATCCTCTTCATGGTGTCTTTAGTGCCACATTTTTCCCTTTTTTGTGCTTTTCCTTGGCGGTGTAGCTGTTTAACATGGCCTCGAACTGTAATGCTGAAATGCTATCTAGCGCTCCTAAGCACAAGAAGACTGATACACCTCGTGCAGATGAATTTCCTTTAGGCATGAGATACCATGCTGTTGGACATGAGTTCAATATTAATGAACCAACCATATGTATATTAAATAAGGTACATATAAACAGAAGCATAGGTAAAACAAGATTATGTGTTGTCAAAAATGTTGTGGCCAGAGGTTCAGAGGAACCTAGCCCTGTGTTTCTGCTAGAAGCACATTTTCAGTATTTTCCAGTTCAATGTTCCTGGCAACTTTATGTAATATAACTACCATAAATAATGATAATCAACTGTGTATAACATTTGGCTGGTTCCTGTTTTGTTCTGTATAGAAAGCCTGAGCAACTGAAATATTCTGCGGGCCAGTATTGAGAATAGTAAGTTTATTTGTGTCTTTCATTTTGGAGGATAAGACTAAGAGCTCACTGAAATAGGAATGAGGAAATCTGAATTCTGTACCCAACTTTGTTGTTTACCTGCTATGGTCCTGGCCTTAATGAATCATCAATTGAGGTAGTAGACCAGATGATCTCTAAGATCTCCTTCAGCTCAAGATTGTTAAGTCAGTATTGGTGTAATTCTTCTGACATCTTAATTATATCTGGCAACATCCTGAAGCTCTGCTGGAGCAAGATCAAAAGAAAAAGCGATATGAGAATTTTCATTTGTCGGTTACTATCGTGTTTCTCACTCTCACTTTTAATCTGCCTTTTTCCCCCAGATTGCTTCTCTAATATAAATCTTGATTTGAGGGCACCATTATGAGCTTTCCTGATTCTCTTCTTTAGAATGAGAATTTCAAACATTTGGAATAAGGGTCCTTCATGGTTTAAGCCTTAGAGGTGACAGCATTTGGTTTCTCACTTTGCCAGCTGGCTCCTCACCTTTGTTTTGCACCTTTTATAACTTTCGCTCATTTTCAACTTTCCTAGAAAGGAAAAGAGAATAACCAAATGACTCCTTTTTTTTCACTTTAATAATTGGAAGAGATTGGTTGTCGGAAGGCAGGAATTATTTTATAATAATTTGGATAATTCATTCTACTAAGGAATGCTTGTATATTCCTAATTCCTTTTAAGAAGAATTACGATGAAGTACCAAACTGCATAGGTGTCTATGACGTAAAGGCTTTCTGTTGGCTAGATTTGAGATCCTGTACCATAAACCAAATTACTACAAGAGAAGAACCTCCTCCCCATCCCCTGTTCCCTTCACAAAGGAAAGATGATGTTTTCATTGAGGACTTTTTTTTTTTCTCTGGAATGGTTTTATTCATTAATTTCAAAAAGATTTATAGCTCTAAAATGTTTAGATTTTATGATTTTGCATTTGCTGCTTAATTTGAGGCTGCTTAACTTAGCTATGTTTATATGTAAATTCTATTCATCTAGAATTCATATAAATAGAAAATCAATATTAAAAAATAAAGTTATACAATCTTGATAAATGAACATGCACTAGAGCTTTGGATTTTTTTGTTGTTGTTGTTGTATGAGAAATGTTAAATTGTGTATAATATTCCATCATTGTAAAGTCAACTTCTGTCCTCACTGTTTTGTTTCTCCCAAATCTTGCATGTATTGTGGCCTACTTTTTAGTATATATGAGTTCCATTTATTGAGCATTTATATGAGCTAGCCATTATTAAGAGCCTTACAATCATTATCTTATTAACTAACCATTACAACAAACTTATGAGGTAGGTATGATTAACCATATTTTTCACCTACAGAATGGAAGCTCAGGAGGTAAGGAGTCTGTAGTGAAGAAACCAGTCCAAGTTTACATAACTGGTTAATGGTAGATTGGGATCCAGATGAATTTGATTCCAAGGCCTTATATAGTACTTTTTTTGTTTGTTTGTTTCAGTAGTGTGTTTGCTCTGAGGTTGTACTGGTAGGAGTTCAGGGGGAATGGTAACATCTTGTATTTACTAAGTAAGTATTTGTGGAATTTTTTGTTCCTGCCATTACCCCTTTTTACTAGAGAAATTGGGCTGCGGTGGGGGGGGGGGATGCAGAATTTCTATTTACTTTTGGGTTAAGTTGTGGGAGGAACCAAGAACAAATTCTACACATTCTAGAGATAGTCTCACTGGGTCAAGGGTAAGATGAAGGGTGAAGGTTAAGATGAAGGGTTAAGCCTTACAAGCAGGAAAAAGGTGAAGCCAGTAGCCAAAGAAAAAGTTTTGATTTATTTTCAACCTGTTTCCTCATTGAAGGCAGCCAGAGTAATTAAGATTTCTCTCTTGCTGTGTTAGCTGTCAATGCCCTTTGAAGTGGTATGGGAGGAAGTGAGGAGATCCATCAGTCTGAAAAAAGAAGACATTAAAAGTAAAACATGGAGATTTGGCATTTTAGACTTGGATCTTAAAATTTGAAAGGCATCTGGTGGAATAGATAATAGTATTTCTGCAGGAGATTTTTATTTAGATTGTTGTGAGATAAATTAACTCTAAGATTAGTGAGATAAATTAGAACAGACAGGAATGCTATAGATGGCTTCCAGATAAATTTGAGTTTGTTTATGTGGTAAGAGATTCTCTATATGTAATCAATTCCTATGTTCCTATTAGTGATCGTTGCTACTGAGCCATCTATTTGTGATAATAATTGACATAATCCTTTAGGTGTGGGTTTACTTAGAAAGTATAAAATATTGAAGACTATTACCTTATACTAATGGAATACAGTCCTTTGTAATTCACAAGGTACTTTTATTTGCAGTGTCTCACAAATGTCCCATGATGATGGCAAATGGCTCGTTCAAGGTCATAGAAGTAGTAAGTTACAGGGCCTCAGGCTTTAATTAAGACTTCTTGATTTCATGGGTACTTGCTCTTGTAATAGGCAAAATCTTGGCTGAAGAAAATCTAATTTATTAATATCCTATATTTCAGGCTTTTCCTAACACAGGGAGATGGAGACAGCTTTTGCAAAATCTACTAAATTAAAATTGGGCTTCAAACATATTTAATCTCAACTTCACTGTTATTTTTAAGAAAGCAGAACCTTCCCCCTGTAACCAGTTATTTTGAACCTAGGGTTGGCAAACTTTGCTTATAAAAGGCTAAATAGTAAATATTAGGCTTTGCAGGCTATATGGTCTCTGTTGTAACTAGCCAATTTTGCTGTTGCAGGATGAAAAGCAGCCATAAATAGTAAGTAAATGAGCAGGAAAGGCTGAATTCCAATAAAAGCTTATTTATGACACTAAAATTTTAATTTTATATAATTCCCATGTGTCACAAAATATTCTTTTTGATTTTTTTCAACTATTGAATAATGTAAAACCATTCTTGGCCCATGACCCATATGAAGACCAGTGGCAGTCTAGACTTGACCAATAGGCCTTGGTTTGCCAATCCCTGTTTTAGATAGGGAGGAAATGGAGGGAATTAACTCTTGGCTGGAGTAGTGAGGCACGAAGAGTGATGGTCTTATGCAATTTAGTGGATGATTCTGTGGTTAAGACTGAGGTGGCTGGTTCTTCTAAATAATGTGTTCTTGTCTTGACATGTTTCATTTACTCAAAAGTTGGTGACTTGCTTCATTTCCGTATCTTCTAGCGAGAAATCTTATAACTAGTGATCATGTGGTTTCAGCAAATTACACTGATGCACTTAGTGTGGCCAAAAAGATGTTTCAGTTTGTTCTCTTTCCTGTGTGCAAATCCTGTCCTGTAGTTTTTCCCTATGTGAGGTTCAGTTCTCTTTGAACTGGTGCATGTCTCCCACAGATTCTAATCCAGGGCTAACTAGCTGACATTCATGAAACTACATACTTGTTATTGATGAGTGAGGAGATGGCTAGAAAGCCTGTTCTTGCTGTATGGAATTAAGAAGGGCAAAAGTTATGCTCTTTACACCCTACTGAGGAAATTCCCTTGTGTCCGTGAATACACATGCTTTCACAAACTGTCAAAGACCATGACTTTCTAGCTGGCATTCTATCACCAAACAGCATCCAGAAGTTGAAAAATTTTAAAGCTGTTAAATCCCTCGATAATAAACCCTTTCCCAAGAGATTTCTGAGCTTTTCTTTCTGATATAGCTACATTCACCATGTGAACAATCTCTCTCAGAGAACTTCTGGCACTTTGCTATTGGAAATTGGGAGGGGCAGGAACCAATTTAAATATGCAGAACCTCATAAATTTGGTTCCAGTATAGTCATTTCAAAGAGGCAGTTCTCCTGGCTTGCTTGTGCTCACAAGCAGACGGAGTTATTTGAACATTAACTCTGGATTGCCCCCTTCCTGTTGTTTTTAGTCTTATTTTAGCCTGGTTTTACCTTTTCCAGCTTGAGTCAACAGAGGTGGGTGTGGTCATAAAATCAGGATGCTGGAGGTTAAAGATGAGTTAGACTTTCTTCCTTCACCTTTTTCTAGCCTCATCACAGACCTGCTGCCCAGCTCGTAGCCACATACAAACCAGGGATAGACAGGGCATGGGAGAGGCAAAACATTACTTTCGGGGGAATTATTCTAGGTTCCGGAGACTTGGGATGCTTGGATACAAACTCAAGTGTCAGTAAAATCCTGTTTTTTTATAATGAAAAACGAATGCCTAGCTTCTGCCTGATTTTTTTTTTTCTTAAAATAAGTGAGACTATGCTGAACCTAAATGGAATGACAAAAATAATCATTAGGGTTTCATTTAGAAAATGAGTGCTTCTAAATAAGGAGAATAAAGTTTTAAAAATTCAGAAGTTAACGCCACAATTGCTATAATTAAACCTAGAAGGGTGATAGGTTCACTTTCTGATGCCCCATATACTCCACACATTATAATTTCCAATAACACATTTAAATTGCTATTTTCACCAGCATTCTTCATTAACATGAAACCTTTTCAGAAAAATAAAAAAGCTATTAGTAAAATTGAGGTAGATACTTTTATTTTTTATTTTATTTTATTATTTTTTTGAGATGGGATCTTGCTGTGTTGCCCAGGCTGGTCTCAAACTCCTGGGCTCAAACAATCCCCCTGCCTTGGCTTCCCACGGCTCTTCATAACACAGGTGTTAGCCACTGCACCCAGCCTAAATGCTTTTAAAAATGTTGGGATTCCTTAGTTACTAATGTGAGGGACTCATGCTACATTATCTAGAGTCTCCTTTAATTCTGAGACTTTATGCTTCTACTAATTGGTTAATTTCTTTTTTTTTTAATTCAAAACTGGTATATCAAACACTATTTTCTGTGAGACAGGGTCTCTCTTTGTTGCTCAGGCTGAAATACTATGTTTATAGAGTGGTTTGCAGAACTGTTAAATAATTTATTTTGATATTTAAAAAATTGGCTAAATCTTGATTCAGTCTGACCAGTATAGTCAGACTTGATGGCAGAATAATGGGAATTGCAGATAATAAATACTCAGTCATTGCCAATCATGCCATTCATTGAATGGGGATGTCAGGCTGATTAATCACATGACAATTCTGATCAATTTATATTTGTTAAGACTTCGCAGCATTCAGCAGAAAATAGTATGTCCAATTAGTAAATGTTGCAGGGATAGAGAGATGGGGACTTTTTTTTCCTACTTTTTTTCTATTTCTGATTTTCTCTGATCATATGGAGGAAGCTCCATTGGCAGGTATAACCCACCAGCCTTTTCCAGCTGTCTCACTCCTTTCCTAAGAGAAAAAGAATGACTTAATCTTATTAGTGAGTGTGGAAGGAATAAGGGGAAACCCAGCTCTTTCTCCCTGGCTTTTGGGAGTGGACAATCCCCCAGGAACAGGTATCAGCTGTACCTTTTGAAGGGCCATACACTGTATCTGCAGGAGGCTAGTCCCACTGAGAGCTTCTCTGGGACTGAGTAAAGTCTCCAGGACTGAGTAATTCTGGGAAACAGAATTATGAAGCCCACTTTTCCACATATAAAGCCCTATTCTCCATATCAGCTTTGTAAGTGTACAGGTAATAGTTTGTTTTTCCATTTGCTTTGCTATTCTTCTGTTTAATTTTTCAATTGATTTGGAAATCGGTCTGGAAAGAAAAGCACAGTTTATAGCCCTGTGCCCTTGAGCCTCCAATAGAAATGTCTGTTAGGAATACACAGTTATAAACTAATTCCAACAATTGTCTTGAAGTTGTGGTTGGTCTGGTTTCAGACTTGCTTTTGTCTGGCTCATAGAAAGATTGTGTTTAAAAACAACAATGGGCATTTCCAGAATAGCTTAAAGTGATTTATATCCACTTTTAAATTCAGAGGGCTAGATGAACACTTAATACTTCAGAATAAAAGGGTGTTGAAGGTCCTGCAAATCCCCTTCCTGATGCAGTGTCATTTGCTAAGCCCAGGTCATATAAACTTTAGAACTATATAATCTTTAGAGCTATACTATTGCTTTAGAATTACACAATCCTATGTAGGAGAATTGCTGTCCTGTCATTTATTTACCATATTAAAATGAAAGGTAAAATCATTAAATGTGTCTCCCTTTCAATAACGTCATAGAATTTTCTTATCATTCAGACCTGAGAGACAAAAAAGCCTAAAAGCCTTATTGAAGGTAACTAAAAAACATTTTTTTTTCCTTAAACAGACCTCTAGGGGGACCACCCATTACAGTTTGCCAGGACTGGAGGTTACCTGGGATGTGAGACTTTCATTGACAAAATGGGGAGCATGTATGGCAAACTGGGACAAGTTGATCACACTACAAGTCATACTTAGCACATCGCTTCAGCTGTTCTACCCAGCAATACCATTAACTTAAATATTGAGTTTGCTGAAAAATAGGCTCTTTGTGTTGGCCATGATATAACAAGGCCTCTGTTATCACCATCATATCTCTGTTACTGAGGCCTTGTGACAGTAAGATGAGGACACAGTATGTATGCGAAATTTTGACTACAGGGCATGTATTTATAGTTCTTTAACTCATTTTTCATTTTCTTCTTTGCAGGTTTGTGATTCAGATACTATGCTTGACCCAGCCTCATCTGTGGAGATGGTAAAAGTTTTAGAAGAAGATCCTATGGTTGGAGGTGTTGGGGGAGATGTCCAGGTACATGGCTTCATTTTTTTTTTTTTTTTTTTTTGCATGAAACACTTTCAAGAGCACTTTTACTCATTGACTCATTGAACATACATTTATTAAACACTAACTCTGTGCCAGGTGTTGTTCTTGGTGCTTGAGACACATTGAAATGTACCTTGGATCTGCTTCACTGCCTCTTTTCCTATGTAAATTGAAATATAATTTAGAACTTTCTTGCTTAGTCCTGGGGTATAACCCATTTCTGTAGTAGCTGATAAGTTATATGCAAGTTAAAATAAATGTGTAATGATTTCCACCATCTATCTTTGGGCCATAACTTAATATTTCTTTTTTTTTTTTTTTTTTTTGAGACGGAGTCTCGCTCTGTCGCCCAGGCTGGAGTGCAGTGGTGCGATCTCGGCTCACTGCAAGCTCCGCCTCCCGGACTTACGCCATTCTCCTGACTCAGCCTCCCGAGTAGCTGGGACCACAGGCGCCCGCCACCTCGCCCGGCTAGTTTTTTGTATTTTTTAGCAGAGACAGGGTTTCACCGTGTTCGCCAGGATGGTCTCGATCTCCTGACCTCGTGATCCGCCCGTCTCGGCCTCCCAGAGTGCTGGGATTACAGGCTGAGCCACCGCGCCCGGCAGGGCCTTTCTTTCAATGCCTTATTTCAGTAAGCAAAGAAGAAATGCCTTGTGTGCTGAGGACTGTGCCCTCCTACTCGCGGGAGCACAGCAGGTCGGCCATTCTCAGGGCTGCTCTCCTGCGGTTTACAGAGTGCCACGGACCCATCGAAGGCTTTAGATGTTTGTGCTGCAGTCCTCGAGTGTTTAGAGAAGAGGAAGATATCCTGGCTGGCGCTCTTCCAGTTGACAGAGAGTGGTTCTCCTGCCTCAGCCTCCCGAGTAGCTGGGACCACAGGCGCCCGCCACCTCGCCCGGCTAGTTTTTTGTATTTTTT
>NC_044983.1:117078295-117098295 GCF_008728515.1 Papio anubis
CGCCATTCTCCTGCCTCAGCCTCCCGAGTAGCTGGGACTACAGGCGCCCACCACCTCGCCGGGCTATTTTTTTGTATTTTTTTAGTAGAGACGGGGTTTCACCGTGTTAGCCAGGATGGTCTCGATCTCCTGACCTCGTGATCCGCCCGTCTTGGCCTCCCAAAGTGCTGGGATTACAGGCTTGAGCCACTGCACCTGGCTTGTGTTTTGTTTTTTAGAGACAGAGTCTTGCTCTGTTGCCCAGGCTGGAGTGCAGTGGCCGGATCTCAGCTCACTGCAAGCTCCGCCTTCCGGGTTCACGCCATTCTCCTGCCTCAGCCTCCCGAGTAGCTGGGACTACAGGCGCCCGCCACCACGCCTGGCTAATTTTTTTGTATTTTTAGTAGAGACGGGGTTTCACCGTGTCAGCGAGGATGGTCTCGATCTCCTGACCTCGTGATCCGCCCATCTCGGCCTCCCAAAGTGCTGGGATTACAGGCGTGAGCCACTGCACTCGGCTGGAATTGGCCATTTTAACGACTATTTTATTTACTTACTTATTTTAGAGATTGGCTCGCTCTATCACCAGCCTGGAATTGGCCTTTTTTTTTTTTTTGAGATGGAGTCTCACTCTGTCACCCAGGCTAGAGTGCGGTGGCGCGATCTCAGCTCACTGCAAGCTCCGCCTCCCGGGTTCACGCCATTCTCCTGCCTCAGCCTCCCGAGTAGCTGGGACTACAGGCGCCCGCCGCTGCGCCCGGCTAATTTTTTCTATTTTTAGTAGAGATGGGGTTTCACCATGGTCTCGATCTCCTGACCTTGTGATCCACCCGCCTCGGCCTCCCAAAGTGCTGGGATTACAGGCGTGAGCCACTGCGCCCGGCAAATCCTATGCATTTTTAATGGATCCACATAGTCTCCCCAAATCCTCTTTGTTTAAGCAGTTATTTTATAATTATTGATACTGAGGATAGTCATAGTAATACTTAAATTAATGATCTCCTCTGTACTAGGCAGTGTGCTATGTAGAAAATGTGGTGCACAGGGTCCTCCATGAGGTTGTTGCATGGATGAAAATATTAAGAATCAGGAATGTTAAAATCCGAAGGCCACACAACTGTTAAGTGATATAGTAGAATTTGAACCCAGAAATTCTCACTCCGGAGTCCAGATTATTACCCACTGCATTTCATTTGGTGGAGGAATGTGCTCAATATAGCTAGCATTTATTCATAGGAAGCCTGGGGCAATTTATCTTTTTTCTAGGACTAGTATATCCATAAAGCCCAATGTGAGGGTGTTTCCTTGAAGGTGAAATCTTTTAATAAAGCAAAAGAAATAATTTTTGAGCCTCCAGACTCAGGGAGGTTTGATTACAAAACTAGGATATTCTTGGCCTAAGAAGAGAAACAGAAAGTAATAACGAAGTTGTTATTAATTGCAAAAGAAAACGCCCTTGGAAAGACAATAACCTAGGCTTCAGAGACAGAAGAAAGTCAAAGGAAATTTAGAGTAAAATAAATTTCAGTGGAATCTTCTTCCCTTCTCCCAAACAATTGCCATATACAAGTATATTTCTTAAATACTCAAGTCACAGAAAGCTATTTTTGCCATGTTTTTGTCTTTACAAGTAAGTAGTTTTCTTTGATCTTATTTCTTATTTTAAAAATAGTGAATTAAATACATGTAAAGACATCTTCCATAAATCCTCCACAAAATTTCAGACAAGGGCAAAAGGAAGACAAATGTGTAAATTACTATATTAAACACAATTTGTTATTAAGCTATATAAAAAGTTTTCTTCAATTGTATAAAAGATCTTTGGAAATATTTCTGCTGTCCTTGTTTTCCAGATTGTATGAGTAGATTCTTAACCATGAATGCAAAAATTCAGAGAATTGTTTAGTAATGCCTAATAAAAATTCCAATAGAAATTCCTGCCAATTTCTATTGGGTAACTGATGGATTGATGGATATTTAACAACTTGAAGTGTTAACACATTTTGGCATTTAATATTTTTTCTGACACAAAAATAATTCTTTTTTACTAATTGTCTTCTTTCCTACTCAGCAGTCATGAGAATATTATTTTAATATTTATGATTTGATATTTAATAAGTTCATAGAGCTATTATAAATATCAAATTCAAAATACAAATTTCATGCCAGACAAATTCAAGAATGGAATACAAGAACAGATTGCAAGCCTGATATCCTGAGTGTGTAGTATAATACTTGGTACATAGTAGATGCTCAAAAACTTGCTCAAAAACTATGTCAAAGGCAAAGGAACTGAGTGCAAAGAGTAACAATTCAATATATGTGAAAGAGTTCATAGTAAGCTTATATTGAATATGTTGTCAAAGTATGGAATCGTTTACCAAAATTGGTTTAGAATTTATATGACTACATGATATGGTTGGCTCTGTCTCCCCACCAAAATCTCATATCAAATTGAAATCCCCATGTGTTAGAGGAGGGGTCTGGTAGGAGGTCATTGAATCATGGGGGCAAACTTCCCACTTGCTATTCTCATGACAGTGAATGAGTTCTCATGACATCTGGTTGTTTAAAAGTGTATAGCACTTCCTTCTTGACTCTCTCTCTCCTGCCAGCATGTGAAGAGGGTGCCTTGCTTCCCCTTTGCTTTCCACCATAATTGTAAGTTTTCTGAGGCCTCCCAGTCATGCTTCCTGTTAAGCCTATGGATTGTGAGTCAATTAAACCTTTTTTCTTCATAAATTACCCAGTCTCGGGTAGTTCTTTATAGTAGTGTGGGACTGGATTAATACACTACAATTTATCCATTTTAAGTACATTTTTTCACAAGTAATATTCAGTGACAATATATGTAAACTATAGGGTAGTGTTTTATGGTATGTCAAAGGAAAGTTTCTGGATTAATCCTGTGAGTCTGAATCACCATTCTCTCACATCGTTAAATTATACAAGTTAATCATTGAGTCTCATTGGGAAAATGGCTCTGTTTCTCACATTATCTTCACTGTAAAATGGGAATTATCAAAGTATTTCTTCACAGGGTTGTTGTGAGGGTCTGATGCCTGGTACATAGTCAACAATACATAGATGCTAGCCATTTAAATTTTACATTATTTCCACCTTCTTGCTTAGTGCCATGTTTACCTTGAGATCATTAAACTTTTTGAAAACTCAGGGTAAACAATGCTTTTAAGGTCTATCTATTCATGCTTGAAGCTATTTAAAGCTCCTTAGTACTCTAATAAGAGAAATTTAGCCTAACTTTTGTGTCCTTATGTTTGTAATTTTAAAAATAAACTTTTTGATTCAGCTATAGTTCTCATTTCTTCTTCTTATGGAAATTCTCTCTTTTTTTAAATCAATACCCCCAATAAAGGAACCAACCATCCTGAAACCTCAGTCTATATATTTCAATTAAGTATACATCCTACCTCACCCCCAGCCTTTTTTTCTTTTGGCCATTGTCTTTATTTCATATCTCTGTCCAGGGCCAACTAGAGTTAAGAACAACCACTGAGGCTTATTTTTTGTGTGGGGTTTGGGGAGGGGGTGGTAAAGGCAGTGAGGAGGGAGACTTTTTCTTGCTGCTTTTATCGAAATTGAAAAATGCAATTCAAGCCGTTCTTGAGGTTACCACCTACAAGCAGAAAATGAAGATGGAGAGAAATTGAATCCTAGTTTCATGCTTGAGCCCCTGGAGTCCCCCTATATTGAGATTCACAGATATATGGGTTAAGAAACAATAGATTCTCTGTGTTTAAATGAGTTTAATTAGCTCTTCTGACACTTGCAACCAAAAGAAAGTGAGGTGATAATCTACCTGTGGTTAGGCTACCAGTGACTCTTTCTGATTTGATCAGTGTCTTTGCCTTTCTCACACAACCCTCCAAACATACTGCTAATTTGCTGTCACTAATCTGCTCTGGGTTTAGATGTGAGATAACCTAGTCTGTGAGGGTTTCATCCTAAGAGGAATAAATATACTCTGAGAAGCTTAGAAAGAGTTTTGCAATATGTATATTTAACATCTTAGAAACATTCATTTTTAAGCCTTTTTTCAGAATCTTGGCCATATTTTGGCATGTAATCAGCTTTTAATAGGTAATGCTGCTTGATGGGAATATATCGCTGAAAAATGTCACTGAAGCCATAGAGCCTGTCTTAGACTTACCACTTGTTAGTGCTATATATTTGAAAAAGTTATTTAATATTGCTCAATTTCAGTTTCTTATTTTGCAAAATGATTATAATAATACCTGACATGGTTGAAATGAAGAGTACATGTAAAGCATTTAGAAAAGGGCAGGACATGTGAGGCCTGCTTGTTGAATGTGCTACATGCTTTTTAATTTTTAAGTTGATGAGATACTTTCAACTATTCAAATTATAATTATTAATCCATGTTACTCTGGATTAATAACGTAATCCATGTTATTCTAAGTTTTTTTCCTCTTCCTAAATATTTAATTCAGGGTGTTTCATTTTCCCCTTTTACTGCAGAAAAGAGAAACAGCAAGAAGAGAAAACGGTGTTAAGTAAATATTACTCTTTGTGGCCGGGCGCGGTGGCTCACGCCTGTAATCCCCGCACTTTGGGAGGCCGAGGCGGGCGGATCACGAGGTCAGGAGATCGAGACTACAGTGAAACCCCGTCTCTACTAAAAATACAAAAAATTAGCCGGGTGCGGTGGCGGGCGCTTGTAGTCCCAGCTACTCGGGAGGCTGAGGCAGGAGAATGGAGTGAACCCGGGAGGCGGAGCTTGCAGTGAGCCGAGATCGCGCCACTGCACTCCAGCCTGGGCGACAGAGCTAGATTCTGTCCCCCCCAGCCCCCCCCCCAAAAAAATTACTCTTTGTTCCTAGTTCAGTCTCAGATATGACAAGAAGGCCAATAAAGCCTTTCACATCAAAAAACTTTAAGAGTTTTGATTTCTGGCAGCATATTCCTTTGTTCTTATGCTTTATGTTTAAAACTTTATTTTTCTGCACATACTATCCTTCATAATAGTATTTTACTGAATATTTTAATTTTCTAGAATGATGGTGACTGAGGTAACTCCTGGTTTCATTTCCATTTAGACACACCTGTAATTTCAGAGGAATTATTACATGTTTCTGTAGCATTCTAATCGTTTAAATGTGCCTTAAACACATAAGCGTTTATTGTCAATCTTCCTGCTTTACAGTCTGTCCACTTCAATCCTACTTTCCCCACAAGGAGGACAGCTAAGAAACCTGCTCAGATTTCCCTTTTCTGACTTTCTCACCGCCAGGTTTCCTTTTTTTTTCTATCCCGAAGGAAGCCCGGAGACTGCTCAAATATCCTTTGTGGGGGTCTGTGTCCCACCTGGCTTCTTCCTCTCCTGCTCAGCAACAGGTGGTTGTTTTTTTTACTGTCAGCACTCCCTCCTCTTGGCTGTCAGAATTCATCCCAATGGAAATGTAGACATCTGAGTTTCTTGCAGACTTCAATGGGTAAATTGCCAGTTTCCATTTTATGAAAATAATTCTCCTTTCATGGAATAATCTTGCTCCTGAACCATTCCTTTCAACAAAAACAAACATACAAGCAACAAAAGGATTTTAGCCATACTTAAAGACTGAATCAGTGATCGATATGTCCATTGCCTCTCTTCTGATTTCTTTTGAAAGGCCTCCAAGCATGTGGATCATATCAAGTTAACCAATGAACAATGGAATCAGAATTTTGACAACCCGCATCTTTAGCCATGTTGCGTGAAAGATTTCAGTACATTTGTCTTTACCACTATTTTTAGGTTTGAATAAAAGCTAATGAATTAGAATATCTAAGGATAAGACACAGCATTATATACTTTAAAAATGTTGCCCCCAGTAATAGTGAATGTCAGTCATATTTGGGAGCCACTGGACAAAACAATATCTTAACAATGGAAAACGAAAACATTGAATATGAGCTGTATTTTCCGCCTTAGGAAGAAACTGAGAAAATGGTGCCTTTTTTTTCTCCCCAAAATGAGAAAATGAAGGCTAAGGGGCAATACAATCAAAGTGATAAATGGCCTCATCATTTTAGTCTAGGTATGAATTTTTCCCAGCAGTCTCAGAATGTGAGAAAAGACGTTTAAAGATTTATCAAGTTTGTTATTCTGAGCCTTCATTCTGCTGATCTATGCAGAAGTTCAGCCTCTGTCACTATTGGGATTACTACCATTTCTTTCTCATGGGTCATGCAAAGCCTCATATGATCTGATACAAAGCAGAATATTCCAACAGGCCCTCTCATTCCTGGTCCATGCTGGGCATTGCTAATGGGCTCTCTATTCTAGTCCACATGGTGACTTGGAGTCAGGAAGCATCGGACTTCCCCCTGCACTTTTGGAAATTGGCTTCTTGGCTTTGCCTGGAGGTCCAGTGTCTAGAGGACACCACATTCTTCTCTGAGAATGTCAGTCAGGCTCTAAGCCTTGACAAGAACTGGGGCTTGCAGCATTGCTCCTCACAGTTCCAGCAGATGTCTGTCCTCTCACAGTCTTGGGTCATCTTTCTGTTTTTAATCGTTTGTGCTTCAACCTGTTGATTGGTAATGCTTTGCAGTGTATGAACCCCAGGTGTGGTATGAAGTCCATGTCAAATAAGAATAAAGGTGGTTTCATCAACCTTTTCATTGCTAAGAAAATAGGGGAACAGGGCAGGGAAGTGTAGGGGAAAGAACATCTACTACATGGTGATGGTGGAGAGTGGTGATGTCCAAGCAGAGAGATCACCTTCTATCTCATTGACTAATTGACTATTCATTGTTTAGCTTTTTTTCTAGAGGTTAAAAAAATCATAGTTACTTCCCTCTAATCTTGTCATTTTATAACACAATAAGTGCTTTTGAAAAAATTCTGTTTCCTTCACTCATTTTCATTTAGTTGCATTAGATAAAAACAACAACAACAACAAAATACCATACTGATATCAACACTGATAGTGTCTCATATCTTTCCTTCTCTTAACTTGCCTGTTAAAAAAATTAGGGTAGCGATATTCTTTTCGTTTCTCTTTCTCTCTCTTTTCTTTCTTTCTCTCTCCTTCATTCCTTCCTCTTCCTCCTTCTCTTCTCTTTCTCTCTCTCTCTCTCTCCCCCCTCTTCTCTCTCTCTCTCCCCTGCTTTCTCCACTGCTTTCTCTCTTTTTTATTTGAGACAAGGTCTCACTTTGTCACCCAGGCTGGAGGGCAGTGGCGCCATCATGGCTCACTGCATCTTTGACCTCCCAAGTTCAAGCGATCTTCTCACCTCAGCTTTCCAAGGAGCAGAGACCACAGGCATGCCACCATGCCTGGCTAATTTTTTAATTTTTTGTAGGGATGAAGTCTTGCCCTGTTGCCCAGGCTGGTTCTTTTCTTTTTCTTGTTTCAACTGGTAAAATTTTCTTCAAACAAAAACCTTACTGGGACATTAATAATTTAAAAGATAAAAAGATGTGTTCTGTTGACCAAGAGCTTCTCAAACTTTCTCCACTCTCTCCCTATTACTCCTCTTTCCTAACATCCCAGAAATACCTTTATGGAACCCTAATCTAGATATGGTAACACAGGTCTAGGGATACACCAGGTATTCTGGAAATAAATTATAATGAAGAAGTGATTCAGACATTGCTATATCTGAAATTCAGGAGGATGATCACTATGATGTTTCAGATTATTTCCAATGGTAAGATACTATAGTTAAATGATGCTTTATTGAGAGCTCAGCACCTTTAACTTGAACAGTTTATCTTCCATTTCAGTGGTGATTTCCAGGCCATAAAAATTAAAAGCCTAACAGTGCCATCGGAAAGCAATAGAAAATGTCTCATACTGAAACATGGCCAGGCGCAGTGGCTCATCCCTGTAATCCCAGCACTTTGGGAGGCCGAGGTGGGCAGATCACCTGAGGTTGGGAGTTTGAGGCCAGCCTGACCAACATGGAGAAACCTCGTCTCTACCAAAAATACAAAATTAGCTGGGTGTGGTGGCACATGCCTGTAATCCCAGCTACTAGGGAGGCTGAGGCAGGAGAATCGCTTGAACCTGGAAGGTGGAGGTTGCGGTGAGTCAAGATCGCACCATGGCACTCCAGCCTGGGCAACAAGAGCGAAACTCTGCCTCAAAAAAAAAAAAAGAAATATGAAGATCTTCTCTATCTTATTTTCATGAAGACAAAGTAAACTGTGTTTTCTCTTTGTGTTCATTCAAAATTTAAAATCTCATTCTTTTTATTATATCAGGATTTTAAAAGGTCAATATTCAGTAAGAGGAGGAAGATTTGGCCATATTTTATGAAACCCTTGGGAGAAAGACAGAGAACAAGAAAGAAATTTTCCAAGCAGTTGTATGGATGAGGTATTATTGTGTGGTGTGCATACTTGCAGCTGGTAGTAATCACTCCCCAACATCATATAGTTATTTCCCAGTATCAGATGTGAACACATGTGAGCCTTTTCCTTCAAGGGCACTTTTTGTTCGTGTTCTTGAATATAGGTTATCATTGTGATCCTAACCCACTTTTATTAGAGTCTGTTTTTAATCAAATGAAAGGTCTTACTGGACTTTTCTTGTGGGTAAAAGAAATGAACCCATTGAAAATATAGTAACAGAAATTTCTTCAGTAATTAATTTAGTTATTTTTCTAAATTTTTGGAAATACGACTTTGGTAATGTGTCCCTTTAGAAGCTGTTATTTGTTCACAAGGATTTACGTGTCTATTTACTGTAATGCAGTTAGCAGCTCAAGAAAGTGTTTTGGAGAAGACCATCATTTATCTCACATTAAAATAATCTTAATTAGCACCAAGGTGAAGGGTATTTTGCCCTAGCTTTGATTTTTTTTCCAGAAAATTTAAAAGTAATTTTAAGGTATATTTCAGCTTAATATCATTACTGTGGTAGGCTGAAAAAATGGTCCTACAAAGATATATTCACGTCCTAATCTGCAGAATCTGTGAATATTAACTTATATAGCAAACAAGTGAATGTTACATTATGCAGCAAAAGATGTGATGATGTTAAGGATCCTGAAAGGAGGGGCTTATCCTAGATTGTTGGGGTAAATCCTAAATGTGATCATAAATGTTTCTATAAGAAAGAGGAGATTAGACAAGGATATACAGAGGAGTAGATGATGTAAAGATGGAGCAGAGAGAGATGCAGCCATAAGCCAAGGAATGCTGACAGTCACCAGAAACTGAAAGGGGCAGAAATGGATTCTTCCCTATAGCCTCTGGAAGGAGTGCAGCCCTGCCTAAACACTGATTTCAGGCTTCTGCCCTCTCCAGCTATGAGAGAATGAAATTTGGTTTGTGGTCATTTGTTACAACAGCCAGAGGAAACAAATATTGTTACCTTAAGAAATAAAACATAATAAATGAGATTACCTAAAGGAAGGAGTTTAAAATTCTATTTCTGTGAAATGTTGACTGTTTTATATTTTTCAGGCTTTCTATACCATTGAATCCACTCTCGTCCCCAATCCCATATTGCATTTTTTGTTAAAATATTTCTCCCATTTATGGCCATACATGAAGAATAATTCTAATTTGCTTGGAAAGATCTGGATCTGTGCTTAAAATTTAAGGTTGTTTCTGTTATCTGAATTATGGAAGATTCTTTCTTTCTCTTCATTCAGTGTATGTATGTTTATGCCCAAGAAACAATATTAAACCTTGAAAGATTAGTGATTAGTTAACAAGTTAGGCATATCTTTTGCCTTCAAGAGATTTACAGACAAAGAGAAGGGTAATGAAAATAAAGAAACAGTTGCAAAACAGTGGGAAAATATTTACCCATTGCAACTAAAGATGTTGCTATTTTGATCAAGTTTTGTGATAGTAAGTATTTTATGGAATTCTTAAAAATAGTTTAACTTCAAGAAATTATTGATTCGATATTGGATTCTTAATATAATTTTTTGTTCTTTCACTGAAAAGAGAAATAATATAATTACATAACATTTCTGGTGCTCTGAAGTTGCATGTGCTAGCAACTGTAAGATGCTAGTGTGAGAACGAAATCCTATTTTCTTTTTCTTTCTTTCTTTCTTTATTTTTTCGAGACAGAGTCTTGCTCTGTCACCGCTGGAGTGCAGTGGTACCATCATCGCTCACTGCACCTCGACTTCCCAAGCTCAAGTGATCCTCCCACCTCAACCTCTGAAGTAGCCAGAACTACAGGCACACACCACCATACCCAGCCAATTTAAAAAATTTCTTTTTTATTTTTATTTTTATTTTTTTTGTAGAGACAGGGGTCTTGCTATGTTGCCTAGGCTGATCTTGAACTCTTGAGTTCAAGTGATCCTCCTGCCTTGGCCTCCCAAAGTGCTAGGATTTCAATTCTTATGGCAAATTTACCTTCTGAACTGTCCTGGGCAAGGCACCAAGTTCTAAGGAATGCCTTAGCATTGAACTTCTCCCTTAAAAGTTTCAAGTCCTAGTACCCTTTCTTTGCTACATGATTCCAAATGTAGAATTTTTAGAAGGAACTTTAACTTATTGTTTGATTACTAGGTTGTCAGCAAACATATGCTGTACATTCATTATGCTAGGTGCTGGGAAATTAAGGAAAATCAGGTGCAATGCCTGACAGAGGAAGGCTGATGAAAATGCATATTAAAACAAATTCCTTTCTTTATAGAGCATCTTATGAAATCTCAGGAACCATATAAAATTGACAATACTTAATTATTTTTGACCTAAAAAAACTGTGATTTCATATGTTCAGCACAATAATTAGTGGTGATTTGGCAGCTCACTGGTGAATTTAATTTGACTTAATGCAGTGTGCCAAACCTGGTGAATTTATTCAGGCGAGTTTTCAGTTTGTTTCAGTCATACTCAGCAGAAATAAGTGGTTCTCTTTTACTTCCTAAAAGGTCCATACAGACTGAACTGTACTTTTTGCAAATACCTCCGAGAGATATTCAACTTTTAGTAGGCTGCAGTTTGAGAAAAATAAGATGGTCATCTCACTGAGTTCAGTTTCTTAATGCTATAGACCAGAGATGGACAAACGTTTTCAATAAAGGGCAAGACAGTAAATATTTTAGTGTTGCAGGCCATATGGTCTTTGTAGCAACTGGTCAGCTCTGCCACTGTAACACATAAGCAACCTCAGATCACACATAAGCAAGTGAGCATGGCAGGATTTCAGTAAAACTATTCATTCATGTGGAAATTTGAATTGAAATATTATTTTTAAATTCTTTTTCAATACTAGGTTCTAAGAAATTAAGCAAAATCTAAGAATCTAACTCTAAGAATATATTATATACATACATGTATATGTATATATAATATATATTCAGTGATCGGTTTTATGTCTTATGAACAAAAAGGATTACTTATTAGGTGGAAGTAATTGGGTGTGAGCAATCCCTATTGTTTAGGAAAAGGAGCACATCCTTCTGAGTTGGATATTGGCCAACCAAACGGTGATGTGGGAAATCTTTTTTATTTTTTTCCTTCTTAAACAACTGCTTTTTCCACACGAGATAACTGATGTTTTCTCTTAAAGTGAATAGATGTTATACTACACATATAAAGCATGGACAGGGCTTTATGTACCCAGGGCTGTTTACTGATCCCTGTTCTAGAAATACACTTACTGAAATGTAGAGGGAACTCCCTGTGATCTTCTTTGGGGTCCATGCAGAAGAGCCAAGAGAATCTTTTAAGTTGAAATTTCCTAGAATCCTACCCTTTTAAAATTCTACTTGGAAGGGCTGCCACAAATATTATTCTTTTAATATTCAGCAGGTTTTGTTCTTAGAAAGAGATACCGTTTATTCTCTATGAGATATTCTCAGCAGTACTGTCCAGTAAGTGGAGAAAAGGTAACTGAATCAGAGAGGAAACTAAATCAAGGGAAATTTCATTTCCTCTCAAGCAGAGAAATACCAGGCAGTGTCAGGTTTTTCGCCTCCATTCATCAACACCTGTTCCAGATGAAGGTAGTGCTTTGAAGGTCAAATATAACAGAGGACTGGGCATCCCCATTGAGATCCAAGGACTTCCTCATACGTTGGTTTCCTCATTCTGGAAGCCCTAAACAAGATTAACTTGTTTCTTCCCCCCCGCCCCCCACTTCTGTCGTTTTAACTATTAATATCTACTGAACAATCTTTCATTTTGCCAGCTATAATCACAAACAGCTACAAGGTTGGACTGTTTATGCCCCTAACTTACAAAGATTTCATTCAGTGATTGATTTCATGTCTCATGAAAAAGAAGGATTACTTACAAGGTGTAAGTAATTGGGTGTGAGCAATCCCTGTTCTTCAGAAAAGTGGGCACTTCATTCTGAGCTGGACATTGGCCAACCAAACGATGACTTGGGAAATCTTTTTTATTCTTTCCTTTCTTAGATAACTGCTTTTTCCATGCGAGATAACTGGTGTTTTCTCTTTCATCCCTGCCTGAAAATCAAGCCATGTGCAAATTTATGGCACTTTATAGATGCTGGTTTGGGAAAGAAGGCAATAATGTCATTTCATCCTACTTCAAACAGAATAATGTGATTTCAGTAGGATGGACAAAGAACTCTAAGTCACACTCAAACTTTTTCTCTTGAATGTGTAAAAAATCCTAAATGAATTATTGGTTTGAGAATCATGAGTGGTTAATGTTATGGGTGGGGTCTTTTTCTTTTTTTCATAGCAGTTGCTTGCTGATTTTTTACATAACATATTCTTTGGCACTACAACACCTGTTTTGAGTCAAGACTTCATCATTTACTCTGAATGACTTTCTTTATCCCGCTGTGCCTCAGTTTCCTCACCTGTAAAAAGCGGCAATAGTAACAGGCTGTTCTGAGGACAAATGAGTTGATTAATGTTCTTTGTATAGTTTGCTGTTAATGATTATTGCCCCAAATATCAATATCTTCGAGTATTATCTAAATTACAGTCACTAAGTACATTCTCTTGGGAATGTGAGAATGCATATTGGCCCTTGATGAAACCCAGATTCTGCTTAACTCTTTTTACTTTTCCACTTAAATCCTATACTCTGGTCATAGAGGTTACTTAAATTGCTACACATTTCTGTGCCTTTATATTACTTGTATATTATTCCATTGGCTTAGAGACACACTTTCCTTTCTTCAACTTGCCTAAAAATCTAATTCCCAGTTGCTTAGATAGCTTCTCTTTAAGACTGACATCCCAGCCTTTGTCTTTTGTCCCCCATTCTAAACTAGGTGTTCCATGCTCTGTGTAACTTCTACAGGAGCACTAATCATATTGCATTATCTATGTATCAGTTCCTTTGGTTTCTATACTAGGACCTCGTCATAGGAAAGGGCTGCTTTTCTTTTAGCTTTAATCCCTTAGCTTCTTAACATTAAGTCAAAAGTAAGAAGTTAATCTTATTACAGCAATTGATCAGTAAAAGATGATTCAATATAGGGCCAGGTGCAGTGTCTTACGCCTGTAACCCCAGCACTTTGGGAGCCTGAGGCAAGTGGATCACGAGGTCAGGAGATCAAGACCATCTGGGCTAACACAGTGAAACCCTGTCTCTACTAAAAATACAAAAAATTAGCTGGGCATGGTGGCATGCACCTGTAGTCCCAGCTACTTGGGAGGCTGAGGCAGGAGAATCACTTGAACCCGAGAGACAGACTTTACAGTGAGCCAAGATCACGCCACTGCACTCCAGCCTGGGTGACAGAGCGAGACTCTGTCTCAAAAAAAAAAAAAAAAGATTTAATATAATAGATAAAGTTTGAACTGTAAATAAAAGCTTGGAGAGATTCCCTCTTTTTACTCTTAGCTTTTGTACACTTATTCAAGGAAAAAAACAAAACAAAACTACAGTCAGGAGGAGATATACAATCAACCATGTTCTGGTTATACAATCTGTCCAGAAATTCCTGTAGTCTGTTAGTTTCCAACTACATTGGTTCCATCTTTTTCCCTGTTACTGCATTCAGTGGTATTACATGCCTGGCTTTGTGTCACAAGAAAGTGAGTAAGTGCTGAGGAAAATGTGGGTATAAGGTAGCTTCTCTGTACAGCCCACTTCTTGGCACTGCCTCAATTATTTTGTTAGAAGACATCTAAGAGGCAGCAAGAATCACAAATGAGGTAACATGAACAGATAATTAAACCAGAGAATTCATACTTGTCCTTCTAACATAGGCAAGTCAAATATCCAAGTTATATGACCTGCAACACACAGGCATAGCTATGTGTTATTGTATCATTATGAACCAGAAGTGAAAAAGCTGGTTCTTATCCTGGCGTTGTCACTTCCCAGCTGTATGGATTGTACAATGTTGTCCTTTTACTGCCAATTTATTCTCTTTACAGTAGGATTGATTATACTAAGATCTGACATGCCTTTCATCTCTTTGTCAGAATGTCTAGATAAACAGACCTGGGTCAGCTCTTTGATAAAAGGTCTTACTCCTACCTAGTGTGTTCCCAAGCTAAATCCTTTGTTTCTACCCTGCGTCCCCAGGGGAACTCAGTCTGCTTGGGAAGCCGTGAAACAGTACATTTTTGGGACAGCACTTCAATCAACAGGACTGTTTCTAGCTTTAAAAAGCCCATATGAAATAAAAAGGAGGCCCTGGATCTGGGCACGCATTATCCAGGACAACCTGAATTTTCAATATGTATGCATTTCATTTCCTTAATCAAACAACTATAGGATGGGATCTATAGTAATCACTCCTCAGAAGGAAATCCCCCAGGCCTTGTTTCTAACTATGAGAAAAACAGGTCCACAGCAAATAAGCCCACTGTGCTTCCGCAAGCAGAAAAGTGGTAGAAAGCTGTTGCTAAAACCCTGGGCAATCCATACAAGTACAAACCACTGGTGTAAGTAAGATCCAGAAAGGGAGCTGAAATGAGTCTAATTAAGAAAGAAATTTCCCATCTTCTAACAGAAATACTCTTGTTCTTGATGAACTCAGTGTTCCTTGTTCCTCCTTTCTTAATTCTGGGCCCCAGAAGCCTAGGCGTGGTGGAAAAGTGTATATGAATTAAGAGATGATGTTTGTGTGTCTATTCAATCAAAGGTACATTTTAGAACCACACTTATTCCTTGTGTTAATTAGTGGGTGCTGCTCCTTCCTTTCTCCTCCACTCATTTTTTTTTTCTGTCTCTCTCCTTCCATGGTCCATTGCACGTGTGTATTTATCTCTCCCATAGCTCTAAGGGACCGTTATACTCTTTCACTCCCAACTCTGAACACCCACTAAGTCCCCAGTTCTGAACTCCACCTGTTCTATGTGCTAGATATGAATGATTCAATAGTATAGCTGAGGTTAAATTGTCAATGGTAGATAAGAGTCTAAGGCATCACATTTTTCAAATATCAATAGCATTTCAGTGAGAATAAGTCATGACTATAATCTGTGGGGTAATATTTGCTAACATCCAATGATCAAATTGGCAGGTCTGTATCCTGCCTTCAATAAACCTGCCCTGCCCCTGTGTTCTACCCTAGAGACCTGAGGTCTTCATTATTTCAGATCACTACGGACTGTCATCTACCATTGTAGACATTTACTTCCATATCAAGAAAGGAATTTTTGCTATAAACTATATTATGTGAAATGGCTCATACTGATAATAAATTGACCAAAGACAAGATCTTCAATCCTCCCATCTCATCCTTGCTTCCTTCTTCTCTGTGCCCTCCCTCCTCCATTTCTGCAATTTCTTGGCACTGTGTTTAGTGAAAACATTCCTTCTACTGGACGTGTTGAGAGAAGGATGAAGATTCATTCCAATCTGGCTCCCAATGTTATTAACAACCAAATTGTCCCTAAACACCCTCACTTTCCTGCTCTGTTGGTGATTATCAAAATCATTGACAAACATTGGCTTAGAACATCTTCATCCCATTGGACAGATCCAAGAGGTGCATCAAACAAAAATAAAACTTCTTGCTTTTGGCAGACTCAAACCTATTTTGGAATTTTCAAAATGCATTAATGTGTATAGGATTTTTATTTTAAAAATACTACTTATGCTCTGTTCATTCTACATGGTATGAAACTTTGTTATTACTGCTCTGGGGAAAAGGATAACATGTTGAACTTAGTTTATTCCTAAGAGAGTCAAATCACCAGACAGATAGTAAAGGAATTGATTCAAATATATTTGGCGGAAAGAAGACCTTTGTAACCCACCTCCCCCATGTGCCTGCAGTTGCGAAATCACCCAGCCAGAATGAATGGGAGGACTGCCTCTCCTCTGGGTGAGACATCATCATGGTGATGTCTGGATTATATTAACTATTCCAAGAGAACATTCACTCCCTGTCTGAAACAGAAGTAGGAGCATGGTCAGATTGTAAACACTTAGCACAGGAGAAAAGTCCAGAGATCCTTAAGCCTCCAGCCACCCTTTAGGAACTCACTGTCTGGCCACAGTGGGATTGATAGGCAAAGTGAAGAAGTGTGTGTTACCTTCCTTACTTTCACCCTAGGGTGGTGTCCTGTCTCTCCTGCTGGCTTATGCCTGTAGAAAGTAATGAAAAAATGTGTAACGGCAAAGGGACCACACCCTGACATTTTATTTCACCATAATTTCATAGCCAACTTGGGACGGTGAAAAACTTAAAAAAAAATAAAGTCAAATTACGTTACACTCTAGGTCATTTTGTGGCTCTTTGTCTCTATGCGGCAAATAAATAATAGGAATGTGAGAAGCAACATGTCTGTTTTTTTTATTTTTAAGATGACACACACAAAATAAACCAACATTTTGGTCAACATGAACTTTATTGGGGTCAACTAGTTTTGTTTCCCAGGGGAGGCTTCAATAACACATCCGCTGCTAGACCTTTAGCCCTCGCTACAGATTGTCAGGTTTTCCTCAACCTTTGGGAAAATACATGTTTCTCTAACAATCTACCTTATTTTCATTAATGTATTGATGGAACTAGGTAATTTCTATGTTGGCTCCAGACCTAGAAAATTATAACATGTTTAAGTAGTATACATATGGTTAAATTTTTTACCCTAACTAATAATTTAAGAGATTAATCTCATTTATATTCTCTCCTTCATTTGGTTTAAATAAAAATTATAACTAAATTAATACTTGTTTACTAGAAAATTTTATTTGAAGTTCTGTACTCTCTATAAAAAGAGTTAAGCTTTGGGAAAACTAGGTCCAGATATCAGAGTCTCTGTTTCCTAACATCCAAGATTTGTAGAATCAGGTTGTTTATAATGCAGGTAACGATAATATATTTTTTTAATTTCTGAAATCATGCAAAAAATGAGAGAATGGAAAAAGACTCCATTCTCGAATGACCACTCATAACCATTAAAATGGAATAGTTATCAAGGAAATCAGAATTTAAAATGGGATTGTAAGATTTTATAAGATTTTAAACATTGGATTTACTTCAACTATAAGCAAGCAGTATTGGAAATACTAGGAAGCAGACTTAGTGTCAGTAGTATTATCAGGACTTTGAAATACCAGTCAGATAGTTCCTGGGTATAATTCATAGTACTAGGCATAGATTTTTAAATACAAGTTTTGGTCTTTATATTGTAAAAGCATTTGGCTAGGAAGATAAAACATACTTATAGATATAGAGTATATCTATATCAATCTATCATATCTATATCAATCTATTATAGATAGAATAGCACTGCAAAAGTTCTCAATGAATAGTCACAAAGTATTGTGGAAACTGAGGAGGAGGAGAAACATTGCAATGTGATGACCTTAGCAAGGAGATATCATTTGAATTGGGCTTTGACTGTTTGGACTTTGAGAAGAGAGAAGGAGAGAGAACGCACCAGGCAGGGAGTAAAACTTTGGAGACTGTAGTGAACACAACATAGCAGAGAGACAATAAACAGCTCAATATTACTGGTGACAGAGGTCAATGGAGACTATGGGAACCACATCTAGAGAGATACTTTTGGAGAGCCTGCAGTACTGGGCTAAGAAATTAGACTAGAATATTTACTTAATAGAAAATGAAGAAGCATACTCAACAGTACCAGAATTATGTGCACCCAGATCAGAGGAATGTAGATGCAAAAAGCATGGGTCAGATTCTCGGGAGAAAGATCTCAGAAGTATCATGAACAAATCTTCACTGATATTGAACCTCCCATTTTTTAATTCATCTTTTTGTCCTCATTTCATCTGAGCTGACCCTTTGCTGGAGTGTAATCCACAGCTTGCAGTCCATGTTTCCCTTTCTAGACTGAAAGCTCTTTGTGGCTAAGACTCAACATCAGTTTTCTTTGTACTGCTAGTTTGTAGCATGCTGACACACGTTGCATACTCATCCATTTGTTAAGTGAAGGATTGATTGAATGAGTGAACAATTAAATAGGGAAATTCTAGATATTAATGATTTCAGTTAATAGAACTAAAATTCCATTTTTTACCTATACAGAAAATGGCAATATCTTTGATTCCTCCCTTTGTCGTGTTTGTCACATCAAATATGTCACTAAATCCTGTCATTCCAAGCTGCCTGTCTTAACATCTGCCCTCACCTCACCATTGTAATTGCCGATCTCCCAGTTCAAGACTCACTTTTACTTCCTGGTCTGTTGTTACTTATTAGAGACTTCTCTAACATTTAGCGGTGTGAAACAAGAAACATTTTGTTCTCCGCATGATTTTGTAGGTCAAGTATTTAGGGAAGGGCTCAGATGGACAGTTTGTGCTTGGAGTCGCTCTGTCATTTGGTGCTGTAGTCATCTAAAGATACAACTGGGTTGGACCTTCCAAACAGTGCACTCACACAGCTGACTGTGCCCAGGAAACTCAGCTGGTGCTAACAACTAGATCATCTGCACAGCACCTCTCCAGCGTGATCCGAGGCTTGCCAGAATTCATACAGGATTGCTGGCTTTCCTCAGAGCAAGTGTCCCTAGAGAATAAGGCTGAAGCTGCATGACCTTTGATGACCTTTTCTTGGAAGGCTCACAGGATCCTTCTGCCATACTCTATTGGCTGAAATGGTCACAAGCTGCCCTGATTAGAAGGAAGAAGACAAAAGACTCACTGCTAGATGAGAGAAATGTCTACGACTATTTAAGCCATATTTTAGAGCAGCCACATTGTCTATCGTGACATTATTCTCTGCTGACTTCTTTTGCAGCCTATTCTATTTTTATTTATCCTGTATGCTGCTATTACTATTACCTTCACCTTTAAGTTACTTTTAACAGTGTTATTTGCCTCCTTAACAGCCTTCAGTACATCCCCATTTCTTCTGAATAAAGAACCAACTCTTAATTTCAACTCAGCTCTCCAGTGTTTTCTTCCACTTTTTAAGGCATTCAACCTGTGCTAGACCCAAACTTGCTGCTTCCTAGAAATACATTCGCTTAGGCTTCACGGTGGCTCAGGCCTGTAATCCCAGCACTTTGGGAGGCCGAGGCAGGCGAATCACCTGAGGTCAGGAGTTCGAGACCAGCCTGGCCAACATGGTGAAACTCCATCTCTACTAAAAATACAAAATTTACAAAAATTAGCTGGGCGTGGTGGTACATCCCAGCTACTCAGAGGCTGAGGCATGAGAATCGCTTGAACCCAGGAGACAGAGCTTGCAGTGAGCCGAGATCGTGCCATTGCAGTCCAGCTTGGGCGACGAGCAAAATTCTGTCTAAAAAAAAGAAAAAGAAAAAGAAATAAATATATTTGCTTTCCTGCTTTTTTTATTTTTGTGGATTTTTCTCTTCTTCCTTAGAGTATAATTCTTTACACCTTCAATGGCTGACATTACATCTACTCTTTCAGACCTAACTAAAAAACCCACTGCTTCATAGAAAACCTCCTCAATCTACTTCCAAATTGAAAAACAAAGCAAAACAAAACAAACAGCAAACCTCTTCTTTCATCTACTATAATATTTTTCTTAGCCTCCCTTTGAGCACTTTCTACTTGCACCTAGCATTGTTGTTCTTTTTGTACCTGTCTTAATCCTTCTTATTAGATTGTGATCTATTTAAGACAGAGATCTTATTCAAATTTTAACAGTAACTGAACCGAAAGTTCTGTCTTAAATGGATAATCCTTA